>NW_026937819.1:0-82673 GCF_032062105.1 Saccostrea cuccullata | reverse complement strand
AGATCTTTTGAAATTGTTTTTCTTGTTCGACGCCACTGAAGCCTTTCAGGCCTTTGATTTTCTGATAGACGTGGACAGATACAACATCAATTTTTCAAAAGGCTGTTTTGTTAAATTTTTTGGGTCAACAATAATAAAATATGTGTTTTTTGTTAACTTTAGATGTCATCTTTTAAAATACAATTTAGATTTTGAGATTTTTAAAAAGAAATATATTTTGAGGGTTTTTTCTGATAGACGTGGACAGATACAACATCAATTTTTCAATGTTTTCCAGAGAAATTTTTCAATATTCCTCTGGAAAATTAATAATTTTTGATTTTCACAAGTTTTAACATGAATTTGATGTGTTTTGGTGCATAGCTAAATAAGATATTATACCAGACTTCTTTATGTTCAAATTTGGCTGTTAACTTTTAAGAGGTAGGTACTCTGAGACATATTGTATGAAAATTAACCTGCAAAGATGTGTCTTTTATGGATGTTTTACTTAGATTATGAGTTATTTAATGTATTTAAATAAAAAAAATATTAGTTTGACAGAAATTTTTAAAAGTACGGACCTACCTTAATCATTTTTCTGTTTGCATGAAATGATTGCCACCCTAAAGGGTCCATCAGATGATAGTACCAAATAGAAATAAACAAATTAACAAAAATAGTTATGGATAATCCAAATTTCCTCTAGTTTTCTTAAATTTGGGGGAAATAATTTTAATTTTTTTACTATGCTTCGTATATTTAATTTTTTTCCTATAGAATAGAATTAGGATAGTACATTAATGTATATAACCTAGAAGAATATTGCAAAAATCTAGGTTTGCAGACTTTCGATCACTTTCATTACACAAGAACATGGAAAATAAAGATTAGCAGAAAAAAAGTATTAATAATACATATTTTAATAGAAGATGGATGAGTGCATAACCCACAATGAAAACAGTTTTCTTCTATCATGCATACATGTACAGTATAAACCTGTTTTAGGGTCTTAAATTTGAAAGCATTGTACATTATGTACTCTTACGATATTGATTCCTAACTTACTTAGATTTAGACAAGTACTTAACTATACATGATCTAATTTTTCGTACGAGAAATGTATTGATGACGATGGCGACCTAATTTAAAAGGTTGAAATTCACCTAATAAATCAAATTATTTCATTTTCACGATTGACTTAGACCATGAGTGAAGAATTTCGATTTCCCGTAAACAGTGCATCAATAGATACTTTGAACACCAATGACAATGAAACCGACAATTTACAGTGATTATGGAACGCAGTTTGCAGTTCATTATAACAAGATCTGTATTCTAGAACGCAGTTCTGAATCGAAAATATTTTAAGGCATGTATTGTTTTGAACATATTTTATTGTATAATTTATACAATGGGATTGGTAACAAGTTCTTGCAACTTAAAAAACCTCTCCCTGTAATATATACAATAATTAAATTAGTGATTGCCAAAATAACAATTTAAGGTGTAGAGTTATACATATACAAGATAAATACAAAATATTTCAAGTTAATACAAAATATTTCAAGTTAAGACACTTACTAAAGATTCAGAGTTCTTACAATAAGTAGATCTATAATGATACATGTAAATGATTACAATTATAACAGTTAAGGCATGTATATAGTTAGCAATAGAGCTGTTATTCTCTAAAATGTTTAAAAAATATAGAGATGTAAGTCATAAAGCAGGGCATTATGTCTACAATAAATACATTGTATATGCACTTGTTCAAAATTTGGTACAGTAACTCTCTTGTCGTCAACCCCTTTTATTTTACAGAAAATTAAGCGAGCTACTAACATTAGTAAATTATACATATTTACATATTCCCAGGGGCTGACATTTTTTAGGTAGGATACTAGTCAATAGGGTTCAGTCTCAGTGATTAGAGCGTCTTCGCTGGAGTCGCGATGTAAGGTGATGAATCCCATTGCGGGCCTGTGTAGATTTCATGTTGCAGTAGGTGCTTGCAAAAAAAAAAGTCCCTCACTGCTCAATGGCCCTGAGTGCCGAGCATCTTTCTAAATTTGGAGCCTACCCCTGGCATACTTCATATGAGTAAAAAATTCTCGGGAGGCAAGTTATAAAACAAGAAACACGTAAAAAACAGCACTGAAAAAAATGTACCAATCATCTTTAGTTTGGGAAACAGACTCGAGCTTTTATGGCTGCAAACTGATAAAGAAGACATAAGAATTAGCAGTGCTGATCTCTAAAATAAGAATTTGTACCATTTTTCACAGTCATGTAAGGTGGCTAGTAGTACTCCACGCTGAAAATGTCAGCCTTAAAGGTAAGAGTATCAAATGTCTTCTTGTTGTCTATTTAACTTATATGATAGGCATAGTGCGTTCTGGAATGAATTTACTTTTCAATTCCAAACAGGGAACTGCGAGTGACGTTCGAAAATTTGATTGCCTAATGAGTGTGAGATTTATTTTAAATTCTCAAAGCCTTTATTATTTTGATACTTTCATTCAATTTGTGGCCAAAAATTTTAAACCATGTTCTTAAGCATGCGTTATACATTTGCACCAGCTGTTTTGACCAATACTTTCAGTACAACAAAATTAAACGGTTAAAAACAAGAGAATGAAGCTATGGTGGTTGAAAGTCCTGATAGACCAGTGTTCGTGAAAACTTTGTTATCATTATCCACAGGTACTTGTGGACTGGACCCCCCCCCCCCCCCACTATACACCCCTGGTAAAAATAATTTTTTTTTCTTTTTTTGTCATGAATTATGTTTCTAGTACTTATTTACAAAGTATTCCATATGAAAAATCCAAAAAATAACATAGATTTAACGATTTACTAAAAAAGTCATACCCTGGTATTATAATACCAGGGTATGACTTTTTTAGTAAATCGTTAAATCTATGTTATTTTTTGGATTTTTCATATGGAATACGTTGTAAATAAGTACTAGAAACATAATTCATGACAAAAAAAGAAAAAAAAATATTTTGACCAGGGGTGTATAGTGGGGGGGGGGGGGGGTTCCTGTCTACAAGTACCTGTGATCATTATCGTGTTTGAAAGCGCAAACAAAGAAAAACAATTTCGTGTGGGATTACTCGCCCGAGGGTATTTTTTTTTCACGGAAGCTTTCGAAAACCAGTAATTACCTTAGTGTTAAGAATTACATGGTATATCTTTTTGTCTTTTTTTCAGTTAATATCAGAATATGGACTCTAAAATATTCCCTCCATATCAATCCATGCATATTCTCTATATGTTTTTAAAAATAAGATACTAGATCTATGTAGTAATAAATGTATAAAAAATTCCTTGGTGAGGACAGTAAGACAGATGAAGCGTGTTGATATTAGATTATGGTAGTCCGTGATAATGACCCGTAGACCACGGTAATGAAGAATTCGTCAAGTTTAATAAATGTTTCTTATGTGTTTCGTTCCTCGTTAGGGGTTCTTCTGGGATTCCTTGTCAGTCTAACTATACTATTTTACTGTCCTCTACCTTTTCACGAGAGAAATCCACAGATGTTTAGTAATATGTCTGGTATTGTAAAACAGAAAACTTATTCTTAATTCATTTTTAGTCAATAATTTCATGCAACAATATTTGGCTTTTCAGAATCAGAATAAAATAAATATTTAAAGTCAGATTTTAAAACAAATTACATAGTTCTGTTGAGCTTTTGACCGACATATAAACACTGAAGTATTAGAGTCAACCCTTCGGAAGTGAATTCCATTTCTATTAAAAATGCAGCTGCCTGTCATGTCAAAATACATGGACTTTCATTCATCGTAGGGAATGCTTGTATATAAAGTACAAAAGTCGTAAGATTTTAAGTTGTTGATTTTGGTAAAATTCTGTGATTTCAAATTAAAATTTTTCCAAAAGTTCCTGGGATATTTTTGAGTACCCACAAATGATATTAAGTGTACACCACTTTTCAAATATATTGTTACACAGTTCTGAAGTTTTTCTGTCACTACTGTTGATATTTTAGTGAGAAGTAATTCTAAAGAAAGAGGCTTTGTAGAAATTTTACTGGAACCCGCCATGCATCTTTTTTTGGAATTATATTTATCAAGTTTATTGGAATTCAATTAAGATATTGTAATTCAAATTCATTTTACTTGTTGAGAACATTAGAAATATTCAAAACTGACGTACGATTTTGAAAAATTTCCTTCTTAGAACGGGAGTTTGGGTAGAAGTTCGATTACCACTTGTAGGTTAAAATCCAAGTTCCCCTAAAATACAATTTTTATAATGAGCCTTGCAAAGACAATTTTATTACCTGCTTTGTTAGCAAAGACCAATACATACTTATCGTGTAATCTATCTAATTCCTTTTGTCCACTTCTGAATTATTGTGCATAGATGGATAATTGGTTTTGATTTGGCCCTCAATTGCTTAATGCGAGATATTAAAAACATGCATCTGAAACATTTTATCAATTCTTTCAACATGTCAAAGGCTATTTTTTCATGTCTAGACCATCGCCTGGCGTAATATCTCACAGAATCCACAATATTTATAAAATTATGACGCCAGTTAAAAGATTGGGGTTCTCTTTATTTGGACACTTTTAAAATTAAGGAGTTTAGGTCCTCAATATTAACTTTATTTTCGTCACCAGTAATAACTGGTTATTACGGGGACAACATTTCTTAGGAAAAGCTGACCCATCTTATTTGTCGTACAATTACAATGTAAGTTGGCATTTGTCGTCTACATTCAGCAAAATATTCAAATATGAATCAGATGCGAAAAACTCTGGTGTCTTTTATTTAAGAAATGTTTTTAAGTTTGAGTGTTCTCAGTTGATTCGATACGCAAGAGCGTATCTTACGTATCTTACTATTTATAAAACGAGGTAAATTATTGACAAGTAAGTTGATGAAACAAGAATATCAACAGTCTCGGTTAAAGTCATCATTTCGTAAATTCTGTGGTCGATACAATAACCTTGTCAGCAAATACAATTTATCATTGAGACAAATCCTGACTGACGGTTTTTTGTACTAATCGTTAGTCCATCATTTATACACTGAACTGACGACGGATTTCCGTTATTTGGAACACACGGCGGGTTTGACCGGTCAGCAGGGGATGCTCACTCCTCCATGGCACCAGATCCCATGTCTGATGTTTCAGAGGTCTGTGTTTGCCCTGCTCCAATTTTGTTTTGTTTTATGGACTTTGATATTGAATACTGTTCGTTATCTCCATGTCCTTCTTCGTAGTGTGTCAAAAAAAATAATTAAAAAGACATGTCATTTAAGCATAATTCATAAAACGTGCTAGCCTACGCGCAAGTCTGTGTGATTCACACACCAATAATTCACACTGAACTTAAAAACATTTCCCAAAAATATTTCCATTATAATGAAATAAATGGAGATAACGAACTGTATTTAAGCTCAAAAGTCTATTGAACGATACAAATTTTGGAGTACACACGGACCTCTAAACATCAGAGGTGGGATCAGGCCTGGCCGGGTGCCATAAAACTTACACCAGCTCACTTTTGATCTCATACTCACTTTTCCACTATATATTCCTTTGGTAAAAGTGAGACTGAGATCAAAAGTGAGCTCGTCTAAAGTTTTATGCCCCAGGCCTGGTGGCAAGAAAGAGTGAGCATTCCCTGCCGACCGGTCACAACCACCGTGTGCTTCTTGTCATAATCGGGAAATCATGGGAAAATTCGTTGACAATTTAGTGTGTAAATGATTGTCTAACAATTTGTATGAAAACATCAAGCCAGCATTGACTTAATGATAAATTTTATTTGCCGACCTGGTCATTGTATCGACCATAGAAATTACGAAATGAGAGTTTAAACGAGACCGTTGGTATTCTTGATTGTCAACTTGTTTGTCAATAATTTACCCCGTTTTAAAAATTGTTCATTTGTAGAGCATGCTTGTGTCGAATCAAATGAGGGATATAAACCCCATATACATGTATATTGCTTCATAAGTAAGGGATGTTGACAATTGAAAAGTTAAACATATTGCATGTATCATAAAGTTAAGTTGTTAGATCACTATTTAACGTCTTTTTCCAGTAATTGTATCCAAATATGAAACAGATGTGTAA
The DNA here is from genome assembly GCF_032062105.1 of Saccostrea cuccullata. Taxonomy (NCBI): domain Eukaryota; kingdom Metazoa; phylum Mollusca; class Bivalvia; order Ostreida; family Ostreidae; genus Saccostrea; species Saccostrea cuccullata. The sequence continues at coordinate 76,567 of NW_026937819.1, read as the reverse complement.
GACTCTGTGGTATCTTTTATTTTAAGCTCACCAGGATATATCATCACGCGAGAAGAACAAGATGTGCTTGAAATATGGTGGAATACAAAACTGGCTCCTTTTATGATTAAGAAAATTACCAAAGGTTTGTTTGCCTGAAAAAGATAATGAACTGTAATTACTTAAATTATCTTTCAGATATTCCATATCTAGATTCCGTAAAGTTTTCTTGTAATTCAAAAGTTTGGAGTCAATAGTAGATGTTCGTATGAAATACAAGGTGTGGCCTTTGTTCATAGAAAAAATGGAAATTTGCGAGTTGGAAGCTGTTGCATCACCTTGCATGGTATATAACATAATGAGGAACACGTTTTAGTAAATTGTTTTATTTCAAGTGTCGCTGTGTATCTTTCCAGGTAAAACATAACTATCAGATAAAAGTTGTTCTTTATGCGATAAATACCTACAGTCTTCGGACTTTTTATTTACTTTTTGTGCTGATTGAATTTCAATACGTAACACAACTTTATTGTTTACACCCTTTTCGTCTAGTTGCTCATCAGATTCACATTTTGAATGTCTTCGTTGACAACATTTATGGAATGCTAAATGAAGCCCTGCTCTAAATTTTGGGCTCATCCAGATGTAAATGATTGGGTTGTAACAGCTGTTACTCATGGCCAACCAGTGGAAGAAAACCCAGAGAACGGGCATAAAGCTCTGGTTATAGATTTCAGGATCCTGGTCTCCGGCGAGCGTGATCACGTGGAAAGGCAGCCAACAGAGGGCGTAAAATATCACCACAGTCACCATCATACGAATCATCTACAAAAATAATGACGTCATCACTACATGGCAGAAAAATTCCATCATTAAATTTTTTAAGACATCCCACCTAATTAGTGATTTTGGTGCACATAAATATGTGAAACAATGGATTTGTTAAAAAAATATTATTTCTCTAATAAAAGATACTGAAACAATGGAACCGTCCCGTCGAAAAATTGCATATTTATCCCGGTATAAATTAAAACCTGAGTACTAGTAACTTCCGTCACACACGAACGTATTCACTAATACAATTACACACTATCTCCTTCAAATTTCTTGTGAGAAGATAATAATCTAGATAGTAATTGATTATAAAAATAATCGCTTTTGGATTACCATTCTTTTTCATAAAATTTACATTTGAATTCAATTTTACCTACCGTATATACTCGCCTACAAGTCGGTTTTTGGGGAGTAACATTTTTGTCCTAAACTTTATGTCCGACCTATAGGCGAGTTATAAAAAGATTGGTATTTTTCTTGAGGGCGATATATAGTCTTTTATTAAGAGGTAGTCCACTGAAAATCAGGCAATGGGTGGCACATCGCATGTCATGGATTTTTATTAATTTTTGCATATAGACTTATTAAAGCAAGTGTTTACACATGACAACATCAAAAAAATTTTTAGTGCTCCTCTAGTCCTATTTTTGGTATGTGCTCAATTTTAAGTGCAAAAAGGTCAACATGGGGGTAAAAAAAATTACTACGTTTTTATTTTGTTTTATATGTACCAGATACGCAAAACCTGGATGTGTCTATCAATATTATTTATACCATACACTCTTATCTTTAGTTTTCGTAATGAATAAGACTCCAATTTATATTTCTTTAGAAAAAAATATGTGGTCCAAAATTGAGTTTAGCAAGTAGTTTTTTGAATTCATTATCCAATTTTCATTACGTTATAAAACCCAATACATTTCAATGACAGATTTTTTTTCTCATGTTATTATGAATACAAAGTACAAACTTTTGAGTCACTCAATAAAATCAGTGGGCACCCGTATATTGAGAGAAATAAAAGGAGTCAAATTTACCTATGTTTTACAATTTTTCACAATTAAACCGATCCCGACCGGAATTATATAAAGAAGGAAATACTATAATTGTAATGTTAAATTTGGCTCATTTGTTGTAATATGGCCAAAAATTACTTGATTTATTTTTTTACATGTCTTATGGGTGGCAATTGTCCTTAGTTTTATAACTTTACACTTCTTGCATTATTTTCAATCGGGATCGGTTTTATTTCAATCGGGATCGGTTTTTACCGTAAAACTAGAAATATTTTGCATTTAATGTATCAGAAAAAAATATGCTGGTCTTTTATTTCTGTTCAGTTAGTCAACTGTTTAAAATTATTTTATCCATGGATTCAAATGTTTATACAATGTATTTAAAGTACTAATGTCTTTTACGTACATGAAGATTACAATCATGTACAACATCTGTTCGATTTCTTGATACTCGGTATTAAAAAATCAAAGTATTTGTACATGCATTATGCAACAACTGAGAGTAAACAGCTTATCTTTATTAGATATCTTATTTCCAACTAAAGTTTTTTTTTTAATTCTCTCGTGAATTAAAGAGTTCAATTCTATCATTGGCGAAAATATACTTGCACTACCTAAATGCAGAAAATATTTAAATGTGCACAGTCTCGGCTTTATCCAAATTTTTTAAACCTGTCATCTACAAAAGCCATTTCCCCTATATTTTCATCTTATAAAATTTAATTTTATATTAATAAGAAAATAAGTTATTTCATGTACAGTATTATTATTTAAGAGCCTAGAAATCGCAAGCAAAAAGCCGGGACGGGGTGGGGTGGGGGGCAAGGCGGCATATTTAAAAAAAAACTTTCATTAATGGGAAAACATTTTAGAATTGGCCAACATGGTCACATTTTTTAACTTCATATTGAATGTGAGTATGTGATTATTTCAATCACCAAATTGAACCAAAAAAAAAAAAACAACAAACAAACAAACAAACAAACAAAAACAATACAAAACAAAAAATACGCCCACAAAATCTTCCGTTTTAGTGGCAAATTGAAGTAGGGAGTTCAACAGTAATTTTCCTCAATAAATATTTTTTAAATCTTATTTTTCACTTTTTTAATAAAATATTTTTAATCGTACCGCGGATCGTTTACTTTGGTTTGACTGCATAGATACATTGTAAATATAATCAAGTGTTTTTTTTGTGTGTGTGTGTGTGTGTGTGTGTACAAATATCATGAAATAAACATCTCAACTCCGTTGACTTGAATTAAATGTTGCGTAAATCTAAAATATTCATCTTTCCTTGATAATCAGAAGAAAATAAAATCTCTTCACATCCCAATTTTATAAGAAATATTCAATATAAACAATTAATTATTTGTACGCATAGCCTAGTAAATCAGTTTAAAAAATTAGTTCTCGGACATGTACAAAATTACTTTTAGCTGAGACGTCGCCCGTGAAAAAAATACATTTTATATAAAAATATATGATTATTTAACATGTAGGATAATGCACTCTGAAAAGTAATTGAACAGAAAAAGAGAAATTATTTATTTTTAATAGTTTTATTTGCGCTTTTATGCAAAGAATTTACAAACTTCTTTGGAAAACTTGTAACTATTTAATTGTGACGCAATATTAGTCAGGTATATGACGTCACTGATACATCAATGGAAACGTGGATTCAACCTGAATAATACTGCCAATCTTAATCTAAATATTACGTTTGGAGGCGAAAATGAATTCTATTTTGAAAATAAAGTAGTAATTTCTTGTTAAATAATTTCATTTTGTGTATATATTCTAAATATTTCACTAGGATTTCGATAGTAATGTGTTTAGCAGATTTACCGATGCCACGGGAGATAACTCTTACATCGCAAAATTTCATAAAAACGTCTCTATATTTTGACAGAAAACTACTATCAAAAGTGTTTTGCCCACCAATTTTATTTTTGAAACTGAAAGACGAAATATTTCTAGATTTAGTTCAGCATGAATTATAGTCCTGTTAAATAAGTATTGGAAATTACAGTTCGTTGTTTCTGACCTAAATTCAATGGTTTATATAGGGGAATTCAAGAACACGAAACAAAAGGATATTTTACTAAATAAGCAATTTTAAAACAAATCTTCGATTACATTATTCCATTTGGACTACATTGATATTGTTTTCAATAAAATTTCAAATACTCGTCACATTCGATGTGCCGCCTATTAATACAACCCTGCCTGGTTTTTCGGCGGACTGCCTCTTTAAAACATTTCCGACGATTATCATTGAACAAAGTCTGGTTATATTATATCATACGTTTATTTTAACACATGATAGGTTACAAGTATTTGCATAATAATTATGCACATTTAAGATAAAAATAAAGTTATTAAAATACTATTTTGATAACTTTAATTTTTATCTAATATGTGCATAACCTTTTTTTGAATGATTTAAAATTACTTATCAGTGTCATTTCTTAGAATGTTATTTGAAAGTGAAACCATGTCAAAAGATTAGAGTACGGTTTAAACAAATTATTAATAATAATTTGTTATAACAAATTAATAATTTGTTATAACAAATTATCAATTTGTTATAACAAATTAATAATTTGTTTAAACAAATTAATAATTTGATATAACAAATTAAAAAAAAAATACTGCTGCGGCCCTAATACCTTCCGTATTAGAAAGATCTGATTTGAAATCGTCAACTTATTTTTTCAAAAAGTTGCACCGACTTATAAGAGGATAAAATGAGAAATCTCCCCAAAAAAAACCCCTCAAAAATTACAACCGACTTATAGCGGACCGACTTATAGGCTAGTATACTGTATACGGCATGTATTTTATGGGTAAAATTATATTGAATGAAATGATATTGTATTAATTTTTGTATCTAATTTATAAACAAGCAAACTTAAGTAAAATTGATAAACTAAACCTGCTTGCTACCTAACAATTATTTTCTCAGCAAATTAAATCTTGTTTGCCCTAACATATTCCCTAATATTCATTCACAAGTACATCTGTATACTTCATCATTATCACATTGTTAAAAATAACATTCTTTTGGAGAACATTTACAAGGCTGTTCTAGACAAATGAAGTGTCTCCCTATTGGATTAGGACAGTCATTTACAAGGTCCCGAAGACTATCGTAATGAAGAATTCGTCAAGTTCGATAAATGTTTCCTTGGTGCTTTGTTATATTCTAGGGGCTCTTTTGAGCTTCTTTGCTAGTCTGATAAACCATATTCTCAATGGATACCTTCTCCTAACTTCTCCTAACTTTTCTTGATATATTTCTACAGACTTCGAGCAGCATAAGTCTGATATTATCAAAATATAGAAATATATTCTCTCATGTGATTATCATACAACATTCTTTCTGGTTTTCAGAGCACTTTGGTCAACTCTCTGTAAAAAAAAAAAGTTTTAGATCTGTGGCTTTTCAGCATGCGATGTCGAATTGCCGTTTTAGATTCTACATAGAATTAGTTTTTAGAATCATATAATCCTGTATATTTTAATTCTACCAACATAGTAATCAAACGGGCAAAACTATAAGTAAGGCAACAATATAATAGTTGTACCTTTTACGTAATTGTTTCTCTTGCATAACATTGCGCAAAATTGAATTATTAACACCAATCAATTAATGGTTCGGAATTCATTTTCTATAAGAAGTCCGTGTGGTCAGCTTGTTTCTGAATATAATTTCCTAAAAGCATATTCAGTCTTAAATGCATTCTTTTAAATTAATAGAGTTCTTCGCTCACACCCAACATGAATATTTCTATTTTTTTTTTGTAGAGCGATTGTTTTGGGGTTTTGACGATTTTTTCATATTGTACACATAATGAATAAGTGTAATAAATATAATTTTTGAAAAAAATGTCCAATAAGCCCCGGGGTTGAATATCAGGGGGTGGGGGGGGGGGTCCTGTCCACAAGTACCTGTGCACTGACTATATTAATGTCTATTCCTGTCTACTACATTGCAGTCAGGCTTATCACAAATATCTATTTCCCTGTCGAGATCTTATTGTATTTTATTACAAATTATAAAGACCTGTGATCTAGCCACTTTTTTATCTGTAGGCCAAGTTTTTACACTTGCTTTCGAGAGGATTTATGACATGAAATACGACCTTTAGATCGCTTTTATATTCGACTTTCATAAAATTTGAGGTGTAAAAATTCGACTTTCATAAAATTTGAGGTGTAAAAAAAACACTATTTTTTAAAGTCGGATTTATGCGACCCAAAAGGCTTGTTATGTAAAACGATGTCATGTAATCAATCTTGTTAGTTTTAATAACAAAACAATGTATTTGATAAGAAGAATTGCTTCTTGAAATTAAAGTATTCGAAGGTTGTTATATTCACGTAAAAACAATTGATTTGTTTCTGTTGCTGGCCACGAAGATCGATTGCTTATGATCAAATTCCCAGTAAAACTTTACGGAGCACTTTTTAATAGTCGAGTATCTGTGTGTAGATATTTATATTAGCTACAGGGTAAATCGGCAACCTCCAAACAGTGATATATCTTGGAATTTTCAAAACAAGAAGGATTAATATTCCAAGAGACCTTGCACTTTTATTTTTAATTAGATCTTGATTTTAGCCGGACATATGGAGAAAACAAACAGTATCTATAAGCGCAAAAGTACATTCAAACAAAATTCATGGACCAATAGGCACCAGAGGTGTAATCAGGTGCCATGGAGCAGGAAGCATCCCCTCCCTACCGGTCACAGCCGCCAAGTGCTCCTGGTCATGACCAAAAAAAAAATTGGAAAACAATTCAGTGTAAGAATTTGTGACAGACATTCCTTATTCTTCAATTCTACATATACAAAGGGCGATGTTGAAAGAAAAGATTATCAATTCAAGGATAAACTATACATATCAAATTATCTCTTTACATTAATATATATACTAAAAAGTACTTTTTCAAGATAGAATGAGAAAAATTTGCTTTTCATAACGAGAGGTTCTGATTCATTTGTATAAATTATAGCTACAAACTGTGATCAAATGACATTTTAAAAAATAATTATACTCAGTATGTTCCTCAGTTGCTAATAAGCAATCTCAATTATTTTTTGTAAATTTACATTGTAGGCATTATTAAACCATTACTTATTTTTTTTTGCACTGCATATATAATTGTATGCATTTTTAGGTCACCTGAGTAACTCAGGTGACCTATTGCTATCCGTTTTCGTCCGTCGTGTGTTAACATTTGAACATTTTCAGCTTCTTCTCTGAAACCACTGAACCAATTTCAACCAAATTTGGTATACAGCATCTTAGGTAAAGGGAAACATAAATTGTAAATTTTATGGTCCACGCCCCCCTGGGGCCTGAGGGTTGGGGCCAAAACCACTAAAATTATTGCAATCTTTAAAAATCTTCTTCTTTACTCCTGGACATCAAGCAGACAAACTGTTGGCATGAATGTAATGAGCATTGAGTCCTTTACCAAAATTGTGAAATTCATGGCCCCAGGGTCATGGGTTCTAGTGCTAGGGCGGGGCTATATAGATTATATATTGAAAATGTATTATTTCTTTAAAAATCTTCTTCTCTGCTGCTGGGTATTAAACAAACTAAGTACATAGTTATGATGAGCAAGAGTGCCTCTTCCAAAATTGTGAATTTTATGGCCCCAGGGTCAGGAGCTCTGGTGTTAGAGCGGGGCTCTATTGATTATATAGTGAAAATGCATTTATTTTTGAAAATATTCTTCTCTGCTCCTGGGTATTAAATAAACAAACTAAGTACATAGTTATGATGAGCAAGAGTGCCTCTTCCAAAATTGTGAATTTTATGGCCCCAGGGTCAGGGGTTCTGGTGTTAGGGCGGGGCTCTATTGATAAAATAGTGAAAATACATTTATTCTTTGAAAATCTTCTTCTCTGTTCTGGGTATTAAATAAACTAAGTACATAGTTATGATGAGCAAGAGTGCCTCTTCCAAAATTGTGAATTTTATGGCCCCAGGGTCAGGGGTTCTGGTGTTAGGGCGGGGCTCTATTGATAAAATAGTGAAAATGCATTTATTCTTTGAAAATCGTCTTCTCTGCTTCTGGGTATTAAATAAACAAACTAAGTACATAGTTATGATGAGCAAGAGTGCCTCTTCCAAAATTGTGAATTTTATGGCCCCAGGGTCAGGGGTTCTGGTGTTAGGGCGGGGCTCTATTGATTATATAGTGAAAATACATTATTTCTTTGAAAGTCTTTTCCTTTGCTCCTGAGTTTTATGCCATTGATCCAAGTATATATATTTATGATGAAGAAAGGCGCATCTAGCAAAATGGTTATTTTTTATGCCCTCCTGGGTCGGGGGGGGGGGGGGGGGTATATAGTCTGAAAATAAATTAATGCTATGAAATCTGTTCTTTGGTATAAATCATAAAATTTATGATAAAATGTCCAAAATTTTGAAATATGTAGCCCCATGGTCAGTGGTTACTATGGTATGGGATGCACAACTGGTGGTTATCAAGTGGAAATGCATCTTTAGTTCTCTGATCTACCTCTTGGTATTAAGTAACCAAAGTAAGCATGCTAAGTATATAATTATGATAAGCAATGGTGCCTTTTTCAAAATTGTGAATTTCATGGCCTCTGGTTTAAAACACGAACCAAAGTTAATTGTTTGAATTCAAAGTTGTTACACAATACTCAGGTGACCTATAAGGCCCGTGGGCCTCTTGTTGATTTAAATGAATCAAAAAAAGAAATGTCTGTCTTGGCCCTTCTAAGAGACAACAAAAGGCTCTGCTTATGAAAAGAGAGCTAATTGAGATAGTAGAATCATGATTATTAAGTACGCAATGCATCACAAGGATCAATTAGAGCTGTAAAGGAAGTGAATAACAAGATGGCTGACGGGATATAAAGCTGTCAGGAAAGATTTTCTTAGACTTCAGACAATAGTGTTTGTTCCCCATTCATAAAACTATCTGGAAATACCATAAACATAAATCTGAAAATCCCTAAAAATGAATCTGAAAAACTGACATAAAAAATCCGAAATAAAAATCTGAATATCCTGTAGACGTTAATCAGTGTATACCCAATGGAATTCGAACAAGACCAATTATTTTGTGGCATCAGAGTCCTACAGTCAGAGTTGTCGAAACGCCCGTAACAGATGAATTATGTTTAATATGTGAACGTTTATTACAAAGTCGCACAAAAACACCAAGCTTTCATTGTGTTATGTTCCAAAATCGCTTTCCAGTAATTCAAATAATGGTTTAAAATGCATTATTTCACTACTCATGTAAAGATAAAAGGACGAAGAACATTTTTAACAACGACTTTTTTTCATCCTGATTTCGTGTCAACAAGTTTTCTCAGCCTCTGTTCAACCTTGACTGACGTATTTGCTAGCGCTCTCGAGCGCTAGCAACTACGTTAGTCCAAATTCCTTGAATACGCATGCTCGGCCGCCATGGCCGTGCATTCTGGGAAAACTGAAAAACTACTTCAGATAGACCGTGCGATAACAATTTCGTTGTACCGTGTTGTAGCATGAAATAACTGTTTCTCTATTGTGTAACTTACACTTAAAGATAACTTCATATTTATAATATTTCAAATTCTGGGTTTTTTTTTGCTGACGGAAAAGCCCGAATCATTATCTGATTGTTCTAAACAATGACAAGGGAGGTTTTTTTTTTTTTTTTTTTTTTTTTTTTTACATCTAAGCACAACCAAAGATAGATTCTAATTTCTGATTGGTCAATTCAGCCAATCTTACAAATTCCAGAAACAGAAGCAAGAATTTACACTAAAAATAACGAATAAATCCACTATTTGTGTTTAAAAAAGTCTGATGTGTATGGCTTTTAATAACATATCTTGACAAAGATGACCCAAAGGACCAATTAAGCTACTTCACATGCGTTCCAAACTCTCTGGACTCTGTACACGACATACACTTTGAGTTATTTTCTATATTCCTTTCAGCTCCCATGTATTTTCTTTGCTACATTGCCAAGAAATTCTCTTCTTTAAATCAGCTCATACATGCAATGTCTCAATCGGCATCTTCTTCATATTATATAGAGCCCCCCCCCCTCTCCAGTAAAGGTCATATATGTTCCGTTGCGCCAAAACTCCAATAGGTCACCCCCCCCCCCTTATTTCTTAACCTTTGTGTCTATAAAATACGCCTCACAGAACAATAATAACTCTCCAGCCTTGATAAAAATTAAAGAATTCAGCAAAATAAATCATTTGATCACGGATCTTTCTTTCTGTGTTTAAAAAATGCTACGGCGCTAGCTCACCTATCTTTTTAAAAGATAAACTTGTGTATTACATGTATGGTCAGATCGTATTTCGGCTAAAGGTTTCCTCCTCGTTTGTGCCTCCCTCCGTCCGTCTGTCTGCATGTCTATCTGTCTGTCCCTCCGTCTGCGTGACAGTCTCTCTCAAATGGCTTACAGCCTCTTTTTTTTTCTTAACACTTGCAAATATGTTATGCTTATTTTTGGTATGTCAGGGTATCTTGATGAGTTACATCAAATTTGGATTTCGTTCCGCTTCCATGATTTTTCGCGGCAATTATGGTCTTTTTAATATTTAACGGGTTTCTACGCTTTCTTCTAAACGCTTGCAGAGGGGACTACTATCTTTAATAAAATTCAGTGGTTTTCGCACCCCTTTCCCCTAATGCTTGCTGGTAGATGTTGAGCTGATTTTTGTTTTGTGCACCTACCTTATGAGTTATAGGTCAATTTTTATTATGTACCGAAAAATAAGGATGAACGTTAGAGACTGTGCAGCTGACAAAAGTGAAGAAAAATGTAAACAAACACTAGGCTAGACTCCTAGTTTTCTCTATGTACACAGGTTTAATCGATAGCCCAAAAACTGTATGAAATACTTGTTTACATTTAAAATAAAATAATTATCATTTTACTTGCTTATTTTCTTCATTTTTATACATGAAAAGCAAGTAGAGCAGGTCATTTTATAATTTATGTACCGGTAGATATTATTGCGCCATGTGATTAGGTCACATATTGACCTCTGACAAACTTCATACAGAATTGAAGATATTTTCTCTCTGTATGTTTAATTGTTTATATAATGGAGAGATACCACAAATGTATATATTGCTGTATAAGTATGGGAAGTTGACGATTGAAAAGTTAAATTCATCATATGTATCATAAAGTTTTGTTGTTAGATTACCATTAACGTCTTTTTATAGTAAAATATATAAAATATGAAACAAATGTGACAGACTGCGATACTCACTGGGATATACTGAGTCGACATAGGAATGGAAGTAACTATTGTTAATAAAGTTTATCTCCTCTGGATAAACTAGGTTATTTTGAGCACATAATTATTGACTATAGAAAGATAGACAACTCTTACTTGTCACATTTATACAACTGGGCATGCGCAAGGTAAACTTCCTTTTCCTGTTGAACAACAAAGCTGCTGGTACCAAAAATTTTAACTGAAGAAAATTACTTTCATCTAAGGCATCACGAAGAGAAAGTCAAAGTAAGTTTGTTTAATTAATGAGTTATTCATTAGGATCAATTACTTGAATGATTTATTTAAAAATTTAGGGTTTTAGTCACGATTTATCAGATTAGATTTTTGGAAAATGTTCTCGACCTTGCTGATAGGTCAGCCATGTTGTAAAAAAAAAAAAAAAAATGATGAATGAGTCAGAGTAGAAAATTATTCAATTAACTTGACAGGGAAAAGTTTAGTTTAGTTGCAATAAATGGTAATATGTTTTGGTATTAAACAATCCAAAAAAAAAAAAAAAAAATGACGGAGATTAGTTTAGTTGCTATGAATTGTAATTTGTGCTTGCATTATATTTAAATAAATAATAGGAAAATTAAAATTTAAAAAAAAAAAATGATGAATTTTAAATGGAATTAAAATGACATTTCTTTTGTTTTATGAGCCATGTTGAGAGCCAATAAAACCAGGGCATCGAAGGCCAATAGCCCATATGCCCGCCCAGTATCTAGGACTTCTGCGGCACATAGTATTGTAGCCTCCACGGTGACCACCCAAGCATCCACAGTAGCGTCGACGTCCATTGACCCCATCATACCGACATCAGTCACCAGTCATTATTCCCAGGCAGCTATGTCAGTGCCAACAAGAACTTACATGGTCAGCCAAGAATCGCTTGTTCAATCAGTACCCTTACAGCCTGTCTACGAGACTGCAGACATCCCAACTCCGGTTGTGCAGACTGTACCCACCCAACAGACAGTGGAGCCGCAGTAGCCTGTGCCAACAACTAGCACTACAACAGGTATAAATTGCATGGTTGAATTAGATAGGCCTACACCTTTTCAGAGTGTAGCATCAATGCTTGGAGCTCATGTCTCTCAAACATTGAAAGAAAAAATTTGGAATAACGAGTATGTCGCTTTGAGTAAACTGTTGATCAAAGAGCCAGTTTCAGATATACAGCATCATATTGTTTATCTTGATGGTTTAATTCAGGTTAAACCTAAGTACAAAGATGAAAAAATTATGTCTATTTCACAATGGACTGATGCCTTTTTAATTTTTGCCTCAATTTACTGCGCCAAGCACTCTGCACAAGCTATAAATTTATTTCGTTATATGGCAACAATTAGAAAAGGTGCAGAGCGTTCACCTACGTCTTATGGTTGGAGGGATTATGACATCCAGTTTAGGCTGAAAAAATCATTTGATTCAAATCTTAACTGGGGTTCGGTTGATGCTGAACTTTGGTTGTTTTATATGCAGCCCACTGTACAAAATTATAGTCAGAATCCCCCAAACAATTTAAATGTTACTCTTACAATTTTCAGGGTGTTTGCGAAAAACACAATTGCAAGTTTTTGCATATTTGTGTGAAATGTAATGGTTCACATCCTTCTTTACATTGCAGATCTTCCCAGAATAACAATGTCAAACAATTCCCCCAGTCTAGGCCCACACAACAGCAGTTCCGCCCAAGATTCCCACAGCGAGCAATTCGACCTACACAATAAGTTATGGGATTTAGGCCATTCTCCAATTAAATCCAACAATCTTCACAAATTATTAATAAATTATCCTGACAGAAAAGTTGCCAACATATTAGGGCAGGGTTTTGAGAAAGGGTTTTTGTTAAATTATCAGGGCCCTAGAGTAAGGGTTGAATATAAAAATATGAAGTCTGCAATTCAACACTCTAGCGATCTAGAAGAAAAGATTAAGAAGGAAATTGGATTAGGTAGGGTTTTGGGTCCTTTTTCAGCCCCCCCAATATCAAATTTAAGATGTAGCCCAATAGGTTTATTACCTAAAAAACAAGGTGGATGGCGTATGATAACCAATCTTTCACATCCTTATGGTGATAGTGTTAACGATTACATAGATCAACAAGATTGTACTGTCAGCTATGCTTCGTTTGATGATGCAATTAACATAATTCAAAACAAAGGAAAAGGGGCCCTTATGGCAAAGATGGATATTTCTAGTGCATTTAGGCTTTTACCAATCAATCCTCAGGAATTTTGTCTGCTAGGTTTTAAGTTTAATAATTCATATTATATTGACAAGTGTTTGCCAATGGGGTGTTCAGTATCTTGTTCACTGTTTGAAAAATTTTCATCATTTTTACATTGGGAATTAGAACAGAGGTCACAAAAGGATGGCATTGTTCATTACTTAGATGATTTCTTTTTTGCTGGATCAGCGAATTCTAGTGAATGCAGAGAATTAATGTATCATTTTCAAGAACTGAGTCAATTTTTAGGAGTTCCAATTGCACCAGAAAAAACTCAAGGTCCTTGTACAAAATTAACATTTTTAGGGTTAGGAATAGATTCTGTTGAAGAGACAATTTTTGTTCCAAAAGAAAAAGTGGATGAATTGTTGGAAAAGATAAAGTATGTTCAGTGTAGTAAAAAAGTAACAAAGAAAGAATTAGAATCGCTTGTTGGTTCACTTGCCTTTGTTGTAAAAGCACTACCGGCTGGTAGGGCATTTTGTAGGAGAATTTACGGGGCACTACAAGGTGTTCATAGGTCTTTTTATTTGATTAGAATATCTAATGATATTAAGTTGGACCTTCAGATGTGGGTTGTATTTCTGCGAAATTTTAATGGACTAACTCGGTTTCCATCAGTAGATTGGTCAGATAGTGATATGTTGCAATTTTATACAGACAGTTCAGGGTCGGTTGGGTGTGCTGTTGTTTTTGGCGATGAATGGAGTGTGTTAGCTTGGCCGGCAAGTTGGTCTCAGGAGATAAAGAAGGATATTACTTTGTTGGAGCTCATTCCAATATTGTTAGGTATTGTTATTTGGGCAGAAAAACTAGCTTCTAATAAATTGCTATTACATGTAGACAATTTAGCACTTGTTCACATAATTAACAACAAAACGTCAAAAAATAAGAGAGTTATGGTTTTGTTGAGAGCCTTGGTCCTCAAAACATTGCAGAATAATATTCAAATCAAATGTCAACATATTCAAGGTATTAAGAATGATAAGGCAGATGCTCTTTCTCGTTTTCAGTTTTCGAGGTTCCATCAGCTGGCTCCTGGGGCTCGGCCTTATCCCTGTCCAGTTCCTATGCAATTTTGGCAAATTATTCATCAACTGTAGAGAACCTGGTAGATGCTAGCATTTCGGACAATACAAACAAAGTTTATAGGCAGGGCATTCAAACCTTTATTAAATTTAGAGTAGATAACTCTTTTCCACAATTGTGGCCTCCACCTGTTGACCATGTCATCAATTTTGTTGCACACATGTCAGAGAAAAAATGCGCCTTTTCAACCGTCAAGTGTTATCTGTCTGGTCTGAGCTTTTTTATAAACATTCATGGATGGCCAAATTCTGTGGAGTCATTTTTTATTAAAAAACTGCTTACTGGTTACAAAAGGTTGACTGTGTCTAGTGATATTAGAAGGCCTATTACCTTGCACTTATTAGGTCGTATCATAAATACCTTGCCATATGTTGCACATTCTTTATACGAGGCAACATTATTTCAATGTGCCTATTCAGTAGCAATTTTTGCATTGCTTAGAGTCAGTGAAGTAGTAGACCTTCAATCTGATAGTGTTCAGTTATTACAAGACCATGTTAGTCTACTGATTAAAAGTTCTAAGACTGATCAAATGCACAGGGGTTCAGCAGTTAAAGTTCCAAAGCATGCCCAGTCATTAATTTTGTTTACAATACTGCAGAAATTTCTTGCAATGCGTCAGACAATTTCAACTACAAAATTTTTTGTGCATTTCAACTCCAAGCCTTTGACTCAGTATCAGTTTTCTACAATGCTCAATAAATGTTTATCATTTTTGAATATAAACACATCGGTTTTTAAATCTCATTCTTTTAGAATTGGTGGGGCCACACATCTGTATTTAAATGGTATGAGCGAAGCTGAAATCAAAACCATTGGCAGATGTAATTCTGCTGCCTACAAGTCATATATAAGGCCAATTGTTTAATAAGTTACATGCAAATTTATTTTGTTCAAAATCATTTCAGATTGCATATGGATCATTGGTTCATCTTTGATATTTTGGGCTCAGAAATATGCTCAACAGAGAATGCTTAACAACCTGGGATTTGAATCACATAGGATAATTTGGCATGGAATAAGGGGTATGGTTTGGTCACAGCTTTATCCAACTATCCAAAAGAAATTAAAAGATAATAACCCACCAACAATCCTAGTAATACACTGTGGTGGCAATGATATTGGTAATCCGCATAATACGTTGAAGGGTTTACAAATGTACATGAAATCTACCATTGTAAATATTTCACAATTAATGCCAAAGACAGTTATTGTTTGGTCTCATATTTTACCACGAAGTAATTGGACCTTATGTCTTTCTAACAATGATGGAGAAAATTGGAGAAGAAGAATCAATTCAGCACTTGCTACTTTTGTTGTTAAGAAAATGTGTGGGGCCTCCATTAAACATCCTGATATTTTAAAAAGACATGTAGCCCTTTTTCGCAAAGATGGTGTATACTTGTCAGACTTGGGTAATGACTTGTTTGTGAATTCTTTAAGAAATGCTCTGGGGGTGTTTTTGTCAACCACTGACAGAATTTATCCTACTACTCCCACATGTACTTGTTAAGTCTTGTCATGGCCAATCCTTGAAGTTGTGAAGTTGCATATTTGAAAATTGAATTGTATACAATTACTGGTTGAGTGTTAAATTGATAAATATGTATTTGTATTGGTGAATGCAAAATTGACCGCCTAGATTTGTTGGCGGATGACCCACAAAAAATATGTTTTGTGGTTCATTTGGCAGAATTTTGCAGAGAATGCCACCTCCATGGGGCACTGTTTTTTCCAGGTCCCTTGGGTCAAGGTGGTGTTTCTACTGCTTTGAGTTGTTTGTGTATATGCTGCCATATCGATTTGAAGATCGGCGCATATTTTGTTGTTTTGTTGAAAAAATTGTGAATAAATGGCCATGACAAGTACGCCAAACATTAATTATTTGTAATATTTTAATTAGGCTAGGTCAATAAGGTCATTAGGATATTAAGTATCAATTTGTAGAAATTATTGTTATTGGTCTTCCAATGGTAAAGAACAATGGTTTGTAAGGGGTGCTTTGCTGTCTAAAAATAATTGATAATAACATGTTGGCATTATATCTAAATGTCCAGTTAAAGACTACACATGTGCTTTCTTCTTCTCATGTAAAAGCTTTTGAATAAATTCTTCTTATTATGAATAAAAAAAGATCTGCTGATAAAGGGGCCAACTGGTACTTTAGGGATTCCAACAGACCTGATCCAAAAACTACACAGATATTGGCAATCGAAATTTCAGACATCTTTTGAATATCAACTTCAGAATATTCGTGTGTACAATAAAAAAAAAAGGTTTACAGCAAAATAATTGCATATGATTAGTGACAAGAAAGTACAATTATTATTCACAAAGTTTCGCCTTCACTGCTGTGAATATTTATTTAAATATTTATTTAAAGAGTAAAGAAAGAGGCTTGGAAGTTTTTCAGGCTTTCAACATTAATTGTTAATTGTTAGGACAACTGATTGACAAACGGGAAGGATTAATTTGACTGTATCTCCAAAAACTCATTTATTTGCATAGCTGATCATCCTTAAAAGAAATAATAATTGATTTACTATTCGAAGAACAATTAATCAACACCGCTAACTGTGTTAACCAACTTTCAGTTTTAGATCAATATCCTTCTCAATTAAGTCAGGAGGATACTAAAATTACTATCAAACACACGGTGTAGATATTGTTAGGGAAAGAATTTCATTAAAAGCAATTATATTGAGTGAAAATGCTGAGAATTATGTGATAATGCGAGAGAATTACCAACGGAAGCCCTTACAAAAGGTTTAGATATATCGAGGTAGTTTAAGAATGTAAGAATGTGGTATACATTCAGTCTCTTTTAGTTTTTTTTAGAAATAGAAAGTTCGGTCTGTGAGAAGTTTATTGTACTTATAAATTTGTATGCGTAATTCTGTAAAGAAAAGGTTAACATTCTATAAAGCCGTATATGTGTCCTTTTCTAGAACTAATACAACAAGTTTAGCCTGAGTTTCCTCTGCTTCCTCAAGGACAAAAATCAACATAAATACTAGAAGAACGTCCGTTTCTTCACAATTAGTTTCTGGACTAAATTAATACTCTGTTTATATTATGAAATGATTTATTTATAGATCTTGAAAATTGTTCTTTTTTTACCAGAAATTTTTTTTTAATTGATTTTTTTTAATTATTTGAAAACAGAGGGAGATAACTCTTACCAAAAATCAAGGTCATAAATTAGGACACAACCCACTCTTACAAAGTAATAGTAACAAATGGGAAGTATGTTTAGATATAATGAGTATACACCACCAACAAATCTGTTGTGTATTTAATTGAATTTGCTGCTATTAAGGATGGGATACCTTTAAATGCATTGTAGCTTATACTATCTTGACGCATAGAATCTAGCAGGCGCTTTGCATGAACTTATCATATTCAGCTTTTACCAAAATTTTTAATGTCATGGCCTCTGGGTCCATAGTTCATTCGTTCAAATGGTGCTAAAGAACATAGGCTGGTAATATATTGAACATGTAATGCATAAAAGGTTTATAAAATATTCTTTACTATTAGAAAATATTAAAGTGTTCCCCTTTTGACGCAGTGCTTTAATTATATGAAGTCTTTGCTCCATAATATCGTGTGCAACTTCCATTTGCATTTCATATAAAAGTACTTAAACTTCATCATGTTATATAGTTTTGTCATGAAATGTATTGAGATAATGAACAGTATTCAAGCTCAAAAGTCCATTCAACATTGTTCAAACAATATGGATCAATACAAGAGCTGAAACGGACCTTTAAAACATAAGGAGGTTGGATCGGGTGCCAAAAAGGAGTGAGCATCCCCTACCGACCGGTCACACCCACCTTGTGTTTCTTGTCATGATCGGGAAATAGCGGAGGAATCCGTCAATAATTCTGTGTGTACATAATGGTCTAACAATTAGTATGAAAAACGTCAATTAACATTTGACTTAATTATGGATTCCATTTGCTGACAACTGACAAGATTATTGTATGGATCATAGAACTTAAGAAATGATTACGTTAAACGAAACTGTTGATATTTTTGTGTCATCAACTTGTTTGTCAATGATTTACCTTGTTTTAGAAATTATTAAAATGTAGTGCATGCTCTTGCGTATTGAATCGAATTAGAGATATAAACCCCATTTGCAGGTGAAAAGGGTATACTGTTCCATGGGTGAGGGAAGTTAACGATTGAAAAAATATTGTAAACTGCATTTTTTAAAATTGAAATTTATCATGTGCTCTTTTTAATTAAATAAGTGATCGTTCAAACATTATTTGCGGTGAACATATATGATGTAGTTATCATATCAGATACAATATGTTTGTCATAATACATACAAGTATAATTATTTTTTATGATGATTTGATATAAAATATAATTTAATGATCGGTTGTATGTGGTTTTCTGCCCAATTCCTGACATAGTTAGACAATTTTCAAAAAGGTACTTTTGCTGACTATAACAATGTTCTAACTTTTTGTGTAAAGTGAACAGGGGGATAGAAAATCTTTAAAGAATTTTGAATTTTCCCTATATGATTGGTACATCCTCCTCCTGGAATCCGAATATTAGCCCTCGGGCTATGTTTCACAATTCTAGAAGAGGCATCCTATAGTTCATCATAACCATGCACTTACTTTGCCTGCTAAATAAACAGTGGGGGAAAAGTAGATTTTGAAAGATCTAAAACATATTCACTTTATGATTAATAGAGCTCTCACCCCCGCAACCCGCTTTAAATAAAAGCCCTTTTAAGGAACAGACATCCTAGCTTAACACGATCTTACATTTAGTTTGATTGCTAAATATACCCATCGGTAATGTGGAATATTTAAACAATAACGAGTTTTTCCACTGTTCACATGGAATCCCTCGATCCCTGGAGCTAAGAATTTCGTGAACACTTTTGAAAGAGGCATCCTTGCTAATTATAACCATACAATCTGCTATATCTGCCTATCTGAGATTGTCATACACAGCATGATTTGATATATTGATCATTTTGATGCTTGAAAAGCATTTTTTTTTTTGTAGAAAAACAAGCTTGTTCTCTTGTATTTTCTTAAACACAGTATACCATATAAATTTATAAAAATAAATTTTCTAGCTTCCTTTAACCTGTGTATCCTTTCAATTAAGATTGATGGTCATTTTGTAACAGTGTTTTTGACTGTTTTTAAATTATGATTTTTGCAATACTTTCTAAGAGACACCCCAATCATTGGCTAAATTTGGGTTATATCTTATGTTGTCTATTTTAATGTTATTTTCAATTATGATTTGCATATTTAAATTAATAATTGTTCACTGTCTATGGACAACATACCTCATAATTATGCTTATAATGCAAAGTGTTTAATGACAAATAACGTAAGAAAAACAGTATATAATGGAAGTTTAACAAGATATAATATAACAAAGACTCATATCATTAAAATAACCCACACGTTAAATCTGAATACGGGGTACTAGAAGAATAATTCTGATTTTAATAATAACTTTAAAATTAGAATTATTCATCTAGTACCCCTTATTCAGATTTAACGAACTTAAGGATTTTGAATAAAAAGTGTCAATATGAAACAATATGGATAGAATTTTAATTTAATTTTGTATAAGACGAGAAGTTAATCACTACCATCGCTGCTAGATGTCCATTAATGTTAAAATGCATTTTACTGAGCCCCATCCAGGTCATAAATCTTGAAATATTTGTAGAAGTTGTGTTAGTTATATCAATAAATTAAGAAGGTTTTAAAAGTGTAAACTCAATAAACACCAACATAGCGCCACCTGGAGGCCTGAACAAAAAAATTACTTTTTTTTGATACATGAGACCAATGCCGTCAATTTTTCGCGAGAGACCTGAGTTTCATTTCGAGGCTCAGAGGGTGACTCAAGTGGTATACTCATTGTTCGTCAAGGTTCACGAGGCTCTAATTTTTGTATATGAAACATGTGCAGATAACAAACAGTATTCAAGCTCAAAAGCCCCTTACACAAAACAAAGCAGAAGCAGAGAAAACACGGACCTCAAAAACATCAGAAATGGATCAGGTGTCATTGAGGAGTGAGCATCCCCTCCTGACCGGTCAACATAGCCGTGTGCTCCTTTTATGATCGGGAAATAACTAAAAAAAAATCAATTCAGTGTGTATACCAGTATAATGGTCTAACAATTAGCATGATGCTTTAGTCAGCATTTGACTTAATGATAAATGCTAACAAGGTCATTATCGATGATGTTGACACTAAGCTCCAAACAAAACAAAAATAAAATAATGGTATATTTAGGGCATCAACTCTTCATGTGTAATATTATAAAACATTCGAATTTTAGTGCACATGAACTTAAATGATGACGAGGAGAATTGGTATTTGATAATGATTGATGAAGCTATAAATAAGATGACATCAATTTTCATAGAACAAGTTAAAATTTCCTTTAAACAAGAGATTTCGATCTAAAATAATTTCTACTTGGTTGATAATTATGATGTTTAGTAGTCCTTAATCTTGTCCCTCAACTTCGGTTTTCAGTCAAATTAATAAATGTGTGCAAGTCTGGCGACCTACTTTTGTTGGGGATTTGTGTTCAGACTTTGTAACATCGATTTATCTGTCTGATTACGCTAATTCAGATAATCGACGGCTAGAATTTCCTTCCCTAAGACGAACGTCTCGTTAAGAAAATTCCAAATTGAAAATTATAATTTGATACCATATTCGTGATCAAATCAAAGATAAAGATTTCGTACCCGCAGAAAAAAAAAGTTGCGTCACATCTTTATGCCTAATGATACATGAAGATAACGAATTGTAATCAGATCAAAGGGAAATAATGGAGAATGAGTCACACTTTCAAATACAAACAAATGACCCTTTGTCAACCTTCAAAACATTCACTGCTTGTGATCGTATAATTTTGAATGAAGGATTTAAATAAGTCTTTGTTAGTATCATTTCTAGAAGGGCATGTCAACCGTTGCAAGATTCGATCTTTTCCATTTGCATTGTACAATTTTCATTGAAATTTAAATGTTTTCATTCGTAATGTGTAATTTTTCAATTGTATTGTTTAATTTATACATTCCACAATTATCAATTTTTTGTGTGTTTTTCAGTTTTTTTATTTGAAACCTGAAAATTTCTTATAAGCATTGTACGCATACTTTTTTTTCCATACGATTGCATTAATTTTCATTTATATTGTTTGATTATGTATTTTCATTGTATTTTTTTTTCATTTATATTGTATTATTATGTTCCCCAAACGAAGTTGGGGAACATATTGTTTTTACTCTGTTTCTTATTATTATTATTCTTATTATGTTCCCCAAACGAAGTTGGGGAACATATTGTTTTTACTCTGTTTCTTATTATGTTCCCCAAACGAAGTTGGGGAACATATTGTTTTTACTCTGTTTCTTATTATTATGTTCCCCAAACGGAGTTTGGGAACATATTGTTTTTACTCGGTTTCTTATTATTATTATTATTATTATTCTTTTTTTTCTTCTTTGTTCTCCGGTACTTTTTTTGTCCGCGAGTGTTCTCAGAAACTGTTCACCCAACTAAGTTAAAACCTTTTTAGGGTTAATAGGTGTCAAATGTAGGTGTGCACAACGAAGGTCATTTTGAGCGCATACGCATGCACGTGCGTGCGCGTGAAATGAGTGAAATGACTGATATACTTATTATAGCCATAACTTTTACATTTTTTATTGAAATGCTTTGAAACTCATTCTATAAGGATATATTAATAGTCTAGATAATATGACATGGTCAAATTAGCACGAACTCACGTGCATGCACGTGCGCTTCCCTCTGATTGGCTGAAACAAAGATTTCAATATCTCTTTTGTTTTTTGACGAAATGCTTTGAAATTTTAAACATAGTCATGCATTAGGATATACTACAATATGATATATAGCAGGTATCATGAAAACACGCGCATGCACGTGCGCTGCAATCTGATTGGCTTAAACTTTAAATGGGTATAACTCCTTTGATTTTCAACCAAACAGGATGGGATTTAGAACATAGATAGACATAGTGGATTCCTACAAAAAGGTAAGGTCATCATGCACATGCATGCACGTGCATGCACGTGAGATGGGTAAAATCAAAAATACACTTGATGAAGCATATTTTTTAATACTTTTGGATTAAATGCTTTATTATTTTATTATATTAATGTATATAGATAGTGTAGACAAGAGAATATGGTCATTACGCACATGCATTTACATGTGCACGCGTGCAAATGCTAAAATTTGAATATACTCGGTATACTTCAGGGAAACGTTGTTAAAGTGTAAAATGCATAGAGTTTGTCATTTTTAATGAAGCTTAAAGGGAGTATGGCACCAAAAGGGAGTTGGGGAGCGTTTGGGGAACATCTGTAACGGTTCCCGTTACAATTAGCCCTAGTTATGTTCCCCAAACGAAGTTGGGGAACATATTGTTTTTACTCTGTTTCTTATTATTATGTTCCCCAAACGGAGTTTGGGAACATATTGTTTTTACTCTGTTTCTTATTATGTTCCCCAAACGAAGTTGGGGAACATATTGTTTTTACTCTGTTTCTTATTATTATTATTTTTCTTCTTCCTGGGCACTTTTTTGTCCACGAATGATCTCGTAAACTACACATCCAACTAAGGTGAAATGTTTTTAGGGTCAGTAGACATGTTATGTAGATTTGCGGAACGAAGGTCATTTTGCGCGCACGTGCTTGCAAGAGCGCGCACGTGCAACATGTGAAATGACCAATATAATGTATATTGCCGTAACTTTTCTATTTTTTGATGAAATGTTATGAAACTCATAATGTAAGGATATATTAGTAGTGTAAACAAGATGATGTGGTCAATATGGCAAGAACTCACGCGCATGCACGTGCGCTACGCTCTGATTGGCTAAAACTAAAGTCTCAATATCTTTCTTGTTTTTTGACGAAATCCTTTGAAATTTTGATCATTGCCATGCATTAGGATATCCTACAAAACGATATATAGCAATTATCATGAAAACACGTGCATGCACGTGCGCTGCAATCTGATTGGCTGACATTTTAAATAGCTATAACTCCCTTGGTTTTCAACCAAACAGGATGGGATTTGGAACATAGATATATATAATGGACTTCTACAAGAGGGTTTGGTCACCATGCACGTGCGTGTACGAATGCTGCAATCTGATTGGCTGAAACTTTAATCAGCCATAACTCCCTTCGTTTTCAACCAAACAGGTTGGGATTTGGAACATAGATTATATATAATGGACTTCTACAAGAAGGTATGGTCACCCTACACATACATACACGTGCGTGTATGTGCGCTGCAATCTGATTGGCTGAAACTTTAAACAGCTATAACTCCCTTGGTTTTCAACCAAACGGGGTGGGATTTAGAACATAGATAGATGTAATGGACTTCTACAAGAAGGTATGGTCACCATGCACATGTATGCACGTGCGTGCACGTGAATTGGGTAAAATCAAAAATGCACTTGAATGAGTGTTTTTTCTTTCATACTTTTGGATTAAATACTTTAATATTTAGCATATTAAAATAAATAGATTGTTTAGACAATATGATATGGTCATTACGCACATACATTCAATGCGCAAGTGTGCAGTGATAAAATTTTAATGAACATGGCACACTTCTGGTAAACGTTGTTAAAGTCTCAAATGCATAAAGTTTGTCTTATTTAATTACGCTTTCAGGGAAGAAGACTTTAAAAGGGATTTGGGGAGCGTTTGGGGAACATCTGTAACGGTCCCCGTTACAATTAGCACTAGTTATTATGTTCCCCAAACGAAGTTGGGGAACATATTGTTTTTACTCTGTTTCTTATTATTATTATTATTATTATTATTATTATTCTTTTTTCTTCTTATTTCTTCTCCGGTACTTTTTTGTCCGGAAGTGTTCTCAGAAACTGTTCACCAAACTAAGTTAAAACCTTTTTAGGGTTAGTAGGCATGTTGTGTAGATGTGCCGAACGAAGGTCATTTTGCGCGCATTCGCATGCACGTGCGGGCGCGTGCAATGAGTAAACTGACTGATATATTTAATATGGTTGTAACTTTTATATTTTTTGATAAAATGTTTTGAAACTCATTATATAAACATATATAAGTTGTGTAGATAAGATGACATGGTCAAATTTGCATGAACTCACGCGCATGCACGTGCGCTTTGCTCTGATTGGCTGAAACAGAAATCTTAATATCTTTTTTGTTTTATGATGAAATGCTTTGAAACTTAAATCATAGACATGTATTAGGATGTACTACAATTTGATATATAAAATTTTTCATGAAATCACGCGCATGCACGTGCGCTGCAATCTGATTGGCTGAAACTTTAAATGACTATAACTCCCTTGCTTTTCAACCAAACAGCATGGGATTTAGAACATAGATAGACATAAAGGACTCCTACAATATGGTATGGTCACCATTCACATGCATGCACGTGCGTGCACATGTGCTTTGCTCTGATTGGCTGAAACAGAAATCTTAATATCTTTTCTGTTTTTTTACAAAATGCTTTGAAATTTAAAAAATAGGCATACTTTAAGATGTCCTACAATATGATATATAATAATTGTCATGAAAACACGCGCATGCACGTGCGCTGCAATCTGATTGGCTTAAACTTTAAATGGCTATAACTCCCTTGTTTTTCAACCAAACAGGATGGGATTAAGAACATAGACAGACATAATGGACACCTACAAAAAGGTATGGTCATCATGCACGTGCGTGCACGTGCAATGAGTTAAAAGTGTAGACAAGATGATATCGTCATTACGCTCATGCAATCACATGTGCACGCCTGCATTGCTTAAATTTGAAATACTTGGTATACTTTTGGGAAAACTTTGTTTACGTCTTAAATGCATAGATTTTGCCTTCTTTTATGAAACTTACAGGGAATATGGCACCGAAAGGGAGTTGGGGAGCGTTTGGGGAACATCTGTAACGGTTCCCGTTACAATTAGCACTAGTTATGTTCCCCAAACGAAGTTGGGGAACATATTGTTTTTACTCTGTTTCTTATTATTATTATTATTATTTTTCTTCTTCTTCTTCTTCCTGGGTACTTTTTTGTCCGGGAATGATCTCGTAAACTATACATCCGACTAAGGTGAAATGTTTTTAGGGTCAGTAGACATGTTATGTAGATTTGCGGAACGAAGGTCATTTTGCGCGCACGTGCTTGCAAGAGCGTGCACGTGCAACATGTGAAATGACCGATTTAATAGATATAGGCGTAACTTTTTAAATTTTTGATGAAATGTTTTGAAACTTATAATATGAGGATATATTAGAAGCATAGACAATATGACATAGTCAAAATAGCAAGATCTCACGCGCATGCACGTGCGCTTTGCTCTGATTGGCTGAAACTAAAGTCTCAATATCTTTTTTATTTTTTGATGAAATCTTTTGAAATTTTGAAAATTGCCATGCATTAGGATATCCTACAACAAGATATATAGCAATTATCATGAAAACACGTGCATGCACGTGCGCTGCAATCTGATTGGCTTAAACTTTAAATAGCTATAACTCCCTTGATTTTCAACCAAACAGGATGGGATTTGGAACATAGATAGATATACTGGACTACTACAAGAAAATATGGTCACCATGCACATGCATACACGTGCATGTATGTGCGCTGCAATCTGATTGGCTGAAACTTTAAACAGCTATAACTCCCTTGGTTTTCAACCGAACGGGGTGGGATTTAGAACATAGATAGATGTAACGGACATCTACAAGACGATATGGTAACCATGCTCATGTATGCACGTGCGTGCACGTGAAATGAACAAAATCAAAAACACACTTGAATGAGCGTATCTTTTTAATACTTTTGGATTAAATGCTTTAATATTTAGTATATAAAAATATATAGATTGTGTAGACAAGATGATATGGTCATTATGCACATGCATTCACATGCGCACGCAAAATTTGAATGAACTTTGTACACTTCTGGGTAAACGTTATTAAAGTCTCAAATGCATCGAGTTTGTCTTATTTAATGAAGCTTACAGGGAATATGGCACAAAAGGGAGTTGGGGAGCGTTTGGGGAACATCTGTAACGGTCCCCGTTACAATTAGCACTAGTTATTATTATTATTATTTTTTTTCTTATTTGTTCTCCGGTACTTTTTTGTCCGCGAGTGTTCTCAGAAATTGTTCACCCAACTGAGCTAAAACCTTTTTAGGGTTAATAGGTGTGTAGTGTAGGTGTGCGGAACGAAGGTCATTTTGCGCGCATACGCCTGCACGTGCATGCGCGTGAAATGAGTGAATTGACTGATATACTTAATATAGCTATAACTTTTACATTTTTTGATGAAATGCTTTGAAACTCATTACATAAGGATATATTAATAGTGTTAATAATATGACACTCTCAAATTAGCATGAAATCACGCGCATGCACGTGCGCCTTCCTCTGATTGGCTGAAACAAAAATCTCAATATCTCTTTTGTTTTCCGACGAAATGTTTTGAAATTTTTAACATTGTCATGAATTCGGATATCCTACAATATAATATGGAAAAAATTTCATGAAATCACGCGCATGCACGTGCGCTGCAATCTGATTGGCTGAAACTTTAAATGGCTATATCTCCTTTATTTTTTGACGAAATGCTTTGAAATTTAAAACATAGTTATGCATTAGGATATTCTACAATATGATTTAGAAAAAAAATTCTTGAAATCACGTGGATGCACGTGTGCTGCGATCTGATTGGCTGAAACTTTAAATGACTATATCTCCTTTGTTTTTTGACGAAATGCTTTGAAATTTAAAACCTAGTCATGCATTAGGATATCCTGCAATATGATATACAAAAAATTTCAAGAAATCACGCGCATGCACGTGTGCTGCAATCTGATTGGCTGAAACTTTAAATGGCCATATCTCCTTTGTTTTTTGACGAAATGCTTTGAAATTAAAAACATAGTCATACATTAGGATGTCCTGCAATATGATATACAAAAAAATTCAAGAAATTACGCGCATGCACGTGTGCTGCGATCTGATTGGCTGAAACTTTAAATGACTATATCTCCTTTGTTTTTTGACAAAATGCTTTGAAATTTAAAACCTAGTCATTCATTAGGATATCCTGCAATGCGATATACAAAAAAAATCATGAAATCACGCGCATGCACGTGTGCTGCAATCTGATTGGCTGAAACTTGAAATGGCTATAACTCCCTTGTTTTTCAACCAAAGAGGATGGGATTCAGAACATAGATAAATATAAGGGACTCCTACAAGAAGGTATGGTCATCATGCACGTGCACGCATGTGCGTGCATTTGGAACGAATGAAATTAGAAATACACTTGAATGAGTGATTTTTAATACTTTTGGACTGAATGCTTTCATATATAGTATATTACAGGGAATATGGCACTAAAAGGGAGTTGGGGGGCGTTTGGGGAACATCTGTAACGGTTCCCGTTACAATTAGCACTAGTTATTATTAAGGTCTTCCGTCTCCAACGGAAGACCTTATAGTGATTGTACTGTTTCTTATTATTCTTATTCTTTTTTATGACAAAATTTTGTGCACGCGATTTCTCGAAAACTATTCAGCGGTTTCTCATGAAACTTTCACAAAATATGTGTCATTATATGAAGTTGTTACATCCGAAGAGAAATTTGGAAAACTCGCTTCTGGTGCCAAGTTATGGACAATTTCCTGATTTTAAAATGCGATTTTGTCGCGCACTTTTATCGAAAATGGGAAAGTATATGATATGGAGACTTATTGGAGATGATAGATCATGACTTTCTTGTTTGCAGAATCACCTTTTCGTGCGTCGTCAGTACTTCCGGTCGTTATGAGATGCAAATTTAAAAAAATCGTATTTTCTAACTTTTTTGTTTTTCAGTATTTTTCATTTATTTTTAGTATCTTAATAGAAATCCTCATTATAATGCTTACTATATAATTTGTTTGAATGTTGATAAATCTTAACTCTAGATATTAGCATTCAAAAATCTGAAGTGGGTTCAAAATGGCGGCTGTCTCAGTCAACGCCGACATTTCGCAATAGTGGTTTATGGAGTCAGCCGAGCGTTTGCTTGAACGAAAGTAAGATAAGAATAAATGAAATATAAAGGAACACTTGGATTGTCACGTCGTAGTTACGTTGCAGTTCTGTGTCAACTAACGTCTTCTATAATTGGTTTTGGCTGGTTTTCAAAGTAGAGAAAGAGAAGACTAAATATGCAAATGAAATTTGATGCCTAATATCTTTTGTGCATTACGGAAAAACAGATCTTAAATCATACTTATAAGTAATACTTTCTCAAGAAAGAATATCAATTAATATTGTCAGTATATATCTTAACCACTCGGTTTTTCCTGTGCACACTTGTGTCATATTAAACTAATAAATAATACATCCATTCTTTTAAAGATCGTTTCATGGAGTTTATTTGAGCATTCTTGTCTCAAAGACCTGATTCAAGTTATTGAGCATAAATGATATCTGATTCCTCGACCGTCGTAGGGCGAAACGTTTCAACCTTTTTCGATTAACTAATCGGGATAGTTCACTTTGAGGATAAACAGGAAATTGAAAAAAAAATCATAACGTCTCATCGCTTTAGTGTTACATGCATACTAGTATATACAATATGGAATTTGTAAAATGTGTTAAATATACTTTCTAAACCTCGAATCTTAGGCTATAAGAACGTTCTTTTCTTAATTTCATTGAAGCTATCACACCTATTTAATAGAACATTCCAAAGAAAGGGGGCGAAGATTAACTCATGGCGTTTGGCGCTAAATTTGAATAGTGACCCGCCTTTTATAATTTTAAGAGAGAAGAACTGTTTCGTTAATATATAAAACTGGATTTAGATTAGAGGTCCCGATAGCGTTATATTTAGTGCGTTGGAATTTCTTGCTAGCGACTTGGGTTCAACTCCCCTTGTGTGCAAATCTTTTTAACTTTTTCAGCTCGATTTTACTTTTTCTTTCCGGAATCGGACGGAAGACCTCTCGTTGCTCGCAACGAGTTTCACATCTAGTTATTATTATTATTATTTTTCTTCTCGGGAAAATTTTGTCCGCGAATGATCTTGTAAACTACACATCCGATTTAGGTGAAATGTTTTTAGGGTCAGTAGACATGTTATGTAGATTTGCGGAATCAAGGTCATTTTGCGCGCACGTGCTTGCAAGAGCGCGCACGTGCAAAACTTGAAATGACCAATATAAAATGGATAAAACCGTAACTTTTCTATTTTTTAACAAAATGTTTTGAAACTCATAATGTAAGGATATATTAGTAGTATGCACAAGATGACATGGTCAAAATAGCAAGATTGCACGCGCTTGCACGTGCGCTTTGCTCTGATTGGCTGAAACTAAAGTCTCTAAATCTTTCTTGTTTTTTGATAAAATCATTTGAAATTTTGAACATAGTTATACATTAGGGAGATCTACAGCCTGTAATATAAGAATTATCATGAAAGCATGTGCATGCACGTGTGCTTGCAAGAGCTCGCACGTGCAACATGAGAAATGTCCAACATAATTGATACAGACGTAACTATTTCAATTATTGATGAAATGCTTTGAAACTCATATTATAAGTATATATTAGAAGCATAAACAAGATGACATGGTCAAAAAAGCAAGATCTCACGCGCATGCACGTGCGCTTTGTTCTGATTGGCTGAAACTAAAGTCTCAATATCTTTCTTGTTTTTTGACGAAATCCTTTGAAATTTTAAACATAGGCATGTATTAGGATATCCTACAATAAAATATATAGCAATTATCATGAAAAAGCGTGCATGCACATGCGCTGCAATCTGATTGGCTTATGCTTTAAATAGCTATAACTCCCTAGGTTTTCAACCAAACAGGATGGGATTTGGAACATAGATAGATATAATGGACTTCTACAAGATGGTATGGTCATCATGCACATGCATACACGTGCGTGTACGTGCACTGCAATCTGATTGGCTAACTTTAAACAGCTATAACTCCCTTGGTTTTCAACCAAACGGGGTGGGATTTAGAACATAGATAGATGTAATGGACTTCTACAAGAAGGTATGGTCATCATGCTCATGTATGCACGTGCTTCCACGTGAAATGAGTAAAATCAAAAATACAGTTTAATGAGAGTATTTTTTTAATACTTTTGGATTAATTACTTTAATATTTAGTATATTAAAATATTAAGACTGTATAGACAAGATGATATGGTCATTACGCACATGCATTCACATGCGCACGCGTGGAATTCTAAAATTTGGATGAACTTGGTACTTTCTCCTGGGTAAATGTTGTTAAAGCCTCAAATGCATAGAGTTTGTCTTATTTAATGAAGCTTACAGGGAATGTGGCACCAAAAGGGGAGCATTTGGGGAACATCTGTAACGGTCCCCGTTACAATTAGCACTAGTTATTCTTTTTTCTTCTTATTTCTTCTCCGGACTTTTTTGTCCGCGAGTGTTCTCAGAAACTGTTCACCCAACTGAGCTAAAACCTTTTTAGGGTTAATAGGTGTGTAGTGTAGGTGTGCGGAACGAAGGTCATTTTGCGCGCATACGCATGCACGTGCGTGCGCGTGAAATGAGTGAATTGACTGATATATTTAATATGGATGTAACTTCTATATTTTTTGATGAAATGTTTTGAAACTCATTATATAAGGATATATAAGATGTATAGATATGATGACGTGGTCAAATTTGCATGAACTCACGCGCATGCACGTGCGCTTTGCTCTGATTGGCTGAAACAAAAACCTCAATATCTTTTTTGTTTTTCGATGAAATGCTTTGAAATTTATAACATAGTCATACATTAGGATACCCTACAATATGGTATATAAAAATTTTCGTGAAATCACGTGCATGCACGTGCGCTGCAATCTGATTGGTTGAAACTTTAAATGACTATTACTCCCTTGGTTTCCAACCAAACATGATGGGATTTAGAACATAGAAAGACATAAAGGACTCCTACAAGACGGTGTGGTCAACATTTACATGCATGCACGTGCGTGCACGTGCGCTTTGCTTTGATTGGCTGAAACAAAAATCTCAATATCTTTTCTGTTTTCTGACAAAATGCTTTGAAATTTAAAACATAGGCATACTTTAAGAAGTCGTACAACGTGATATATAATAATTGTCATGAAAACTCGCGCATGCACGTGCGCTGCAATCTGATTGGCTTAAACTTTAAATGGCTATAACTCCCTTGTTTTTCAACCAAATAAGATGGGATTAAGAACATAGACAGGCATAATGGACTCCTACAAGAAGGTATGGTCATCATGCACGTGCGTGCACGTGCAATGAGTAAAATAGTGTAGACAAGATGATATAGTCATTACGCTCATGCAATGTTGTTTAAATCTTAAATGCATAGATTATGCCTATTTTAATGAAACTTACAGGAATATGGCACGAAAAGGGAGTTGGGGAGCGTTTGGGGAACATCTGTAACGGTTCCCGTTACAATTAGCACTAGTTAAGGTCTTCCGTTTCAGACGGAAGACCTTATAGTGATTCTACTGTTTCTTTTTATTATTATTATTATTATTTTTTTTTTCCCCTTTTGTAATTTCTTTTTTTGACCATATCTCAGAGATGACTGGACAGATTTTTATGAAATTTTCAGGGATGATAGAGAGTGAAAATATCTTTCAAATGTAGTTTACAGTTTTTCAAAATTCACTTCCGGTCGTCAAATATGTCCGATTTCCGTTTTTCAAAAAGTGATCATGTCCGGACGATATCTCAGAAACGATAACAGATTAAGACATAAAACTTTCATTAATAATAGATCATGATAAGTAGATTTGTGCAATCCGTTTAAATCCGTCCTCCGTCACTTCCGGTCGTCACAGGAAGTGATCTAAGAAATCGAAAATTTCAACTTTTTCTTTTATGAAACTTTTTTGCATCACATTATAGTATCTTATTTGTACTTTCGAAATATGTCAGTCCCACCGGAAACGAAAACGACAACTTCCGGTTATAAGAGAAAAACTGCATATTTTCAGTATTTTTCTTTCCCATAAATATTTTTTATAGATAAAGTATTTGTAATGATTTTTGGATATGTTATTCAGACTGCAAATGTCTACAGTAACGTTAAACATCTTTGTAAAATTCACTTCCGGTCGCGTGATTTCCTGTCCTCAAAATGAGAACTTATCATAGCTGGATCTCGTAAACGGAAAAAGATTAAGACACCAAACTTATATAATTGGTAGATCTTGATGAGTAGGCAAATTCAGTTTGGATAAGATTGTCCGCCGTCACTTCCGGTCGTCACAGGAAGTGTTCCAAAAAATCAAAATTTTAAAATTTTCTTTTATTAAACTTTTTTGGCATGACGTTATACTATCTTATTTGTATTTTTAAAATATATCAGTCCAACCGGAAACAAAAACGTCAACTTCCGGTTTTAAGAGAAAAACTGCATTATTTTAGTATTTTTCTTTCTCCTAAATATTTCTTATACATGACATATTTGTTACGATTTTTGGATATGTAATTCAGACTGCAAATATCTACAGGAAGGTCAAATATCTTTGTTAAATTCACTTCCGGTCGCGTGATTTTCTGTCCTCAAATTGAAAAGTTATCATAGCTAGATCTCGTAAACGATAAGAGATTAAGACACCAAACTGTTTCAAGTGGTAGATCTTGATGAGTAAGCAAAACCAGTTGGGATAACATTGTCCGCCGTCACTTCCGGTTGTCACAGGAAGTGATCAAAGAAATCGAAAAATTCAACTTTTCTTCATAGAAACTTTTTGCGTCACATTATAGCATCTTATTTGTAATTTTGAAATATGATAGTATCACCGGAAACAAAATCGACAACTTCCGGTTAAAAGAGAAAAACTACATAATTTGAATATTTTTCTTTCCCATAAATACTTTTTATAGTTAAAGTATTTGTAATGATTTTTGGATATGTTATTCAGACCGCAAATGTCTACAGTAATGTCTAATATCTCAGTATAATTCACTTCCTGTCGCGAGACTTCCTGTCCTCAAAATCAGAAGTTATCATTACTAGATCTCGTTAACGGTAAGAGGTTAAGACACCAAACTACTAGGGGTGGTAGTCCTTGATGAGTAGACAAATCCTTTGAGTTTAAGATCATCCACCGTCACTTCCGGTTGTCACAGGAAGTGATCAAAGAAATCAAAATTTTAAACTTTTCTTTATTGAATCTTTCTTAGTATTACCTTAATAGCTTTTTACTAGTAGTTTCGAAATATGTCAGTCCCATTGGAAACAAAAACGACGACTTCTGGTTATGAGAGAAAAACTGCATAAATTGAGTTTCTTACTCTCCCATAAATATCTTTTATAAAAAGAGTATTTGAAATGATTTTGGGACATGTTATTCAGACTGAAAATGTCTAGAGAAACCTCAAAATGAGACCTTTGACCCTTACTCAAAAAGTAATAAAGAAATATTCATTACCTTTATCTAGATTCAGCTTCAAGTGTTTATCTCAAGTTTACCTCTCTCTTTCTCTCTCTCTCTCTCTCTTTGATGACCTTGACCTTTGACCTTGTTCTTTGGCCCCATTGACCCAAAGGTCACAATCAAGCTTACGGTCGTGGAGGTATTTGCAACTCTTACTCTAACAATTGCTTATAAAATATCCCCTCCCTTCTCAAAAAAAAAAAACAAAACAATCAATACCAACTTAGAGAAAATGTCTACAAGTCAAACGAAACGAAATATCGGCATAAGATTCGTAATAAAAGAAAGAAGAGACCTGAAAGAAAGTGTCCTGAGAGTTTTAAGGTGAGTCTCTGAAGTATTTTGAAATTCTAGTGAATATCGGCAAAATCTGCATTTTTTTCTGTCTGAAATTAAGTTATTGCTTAGCATAAAAATTAATTAAAACTCGTATTGGCTATTTCTGCAATTATTGTTAATATCATTCGATTCTCCTGCTCCATTACGACATTTTAATACCAAGTATTCTTGCTTTCTTAGGTGTATGGAATTTATTTTAATTTTATTTAGATTTAAATATGAATCGGCTGAAACTCGGAAACGACGATTTTTCATATCAATTAAATTTCCACGCAATTGAGATAGGTTAATTGCAGTTACCCCGCTTGATACGATATGGTGATAAAAAATGCCCATGACTCATTCACTGTTTTTCCGGGATTTTGAATTCCCTCTGCAACTGACCACGTGTATGACTTTCGCTTTTACAACTCTGTATATGCTAAGTGTCATTGCTTCACTGCAAATGGTTCCCATAATTATTCTAATCATTTTCCTACATACAATATCACATCAAACAGCCAATATCTCAATTTTTTAAGAAATTTGACGGGGACTTTACTACGAAACTATTTCTTTCACTTCGAAACTATTTCCTTCAACCTTAAAATAATAAGCTTACAAAATACCTTAAATGTTGTGGAATTTGGTGGCTCAGTGGTTAGCGTGTCCGACTTTCACCCTAATGGTTTTGGGATCGAGCCCAGCTGGAGGGATTTTTTTTTTTGCATTTTGTCTATTTTTTATTTGTCTGGTTTTTTTTTCTTAAATAGAAAAATATCTTTCTTACAGATAAATAGAGGAGAACGGAAGACCTTCTTAGTTGCTGTAGCAACAAGAGTTTCTAGTTATTATTATTATTATTCCTGGGAAAATTTTGTCCACGAGTGATCTTGTAAACTACACATCCGACTAAGGTAAAATGTTTTTAGGGTTAGTAGACATGTTATGTAGATTTGCCAAACGAAGGTCATTTTGCACGCACGTGCTTGCAAGAGCGCGCACGTGCAACACGTGAAATGACCAATATAATTAATATTGCTGTAACTTTTCTTTTTCTTGATGAATTTTTTTGAAACTGGTAATGTAAGGATACATTAGTAGAATAGACAAGATGGCATGGTCAAATAGCAAGATCTCACGCGCATGCACGTGCGCTTCGTTCTGATTGGCTGAAACTAAAGTCTCAATATCTTTCTTGTTTCTTGTCATAATCTTTTGAAATTTTGAACATAGTCCTACATTATGAAGATCTACAGCATGATAATATATAAAAATTTTCATGAAAGCATGCGCATGCGCGCGTGCTGCAATGTGATTGGCTGAAACTTTAAATGGCTATATCTCCTTTGTGTTTTGACGAAATGCTTTGAAATTTAAAACATAGTCATGCATTAGGATATCCTAAAATATGATATAGAAAAAAAATCATGAAATCACGTGCATGCACGTGTGCTGCAATATGATTGGCTGAAACTTTATATGGCTATATCTCCTTTGTTTTTTGAAGAAATGTTTCGAATTTTAAAATATAGTCATTCATTTAGATATCCTTCAATACGATAAAGATAAAACTTTATGAAATCACGCGCATGCATGTGTGCTGTAATCTGATTGGCTGGCACTTCAAATGGCTATAACTCCCTTGTTTTTCAACCAAACAGGGTTGGATTTAGAACATAGATAAATATAAGGGACTCCTACAAGAAGGTGTAGTCATTATGCACGTGCTTGCGCGTGCGTGCACGTGAAATGAGTAAAATTAAAAATACACTCGAATGAGTGTATTTTTTAATACTTTTGGATTAAATGTTTTGATATTAAGTATATTAAAATTTGAGATAGTGTAGACAAGATAATATGGTCGTTACGCACATGAACACACGTGCAATGCCTATTTTAAAATATATTTTGTATTTTTCTGGGAAGACCTTGATTTAGTCTAAATTCCATAAAGTATTTCTTATCTAATAGACATTACAGGGAATATGGCACCAAAAGGGAGTTGGGGAGCGTTTGGGGAACATCTGTAACGGTCCCCGTTACAATTAGCACTAGTTTTCTATTTGTTTCAAATTTTTCTTATTTGTATTTGTTTATAATAAATAGTCCATTTGAAATAAATAAGATTTCATTTATACTGTTTAAGCATCAGCTTAATTAGTTGTTTTTGCAAACTTTTTACTTCGATTCTGAATAATAGACTCATTGAATGGTCAAAGACTAATGATATTATTACAGATGCTCAATTCGGATTCCAAGCAAGGGTGGGTACAGCCGAAGCAATTTTTAGTTTGTCTACAATTATTAGTACGTCTTTACGTAAGAAAAAAATATTATACTGCTGCTTTATAGATTTTTAAAAAAGCATTCGAAACAGTAGAACGTTTTAAGCTTTGGAAAAAAACTCAGTATGTACAGAATTAAAGGGAAATTACTAAATGTTATACGTGCTATGTACGAGAATATGAAATCCTGTGTCAAATCAACAAGAATGATTGCAGAGGTTTTTGAAAATTCCTTAGGGCTGTTACAAGGAGAAGTTCTGTCACGTCACCTATCCATTTTTTCATTGTATGTAAACGATTCTGAAACTGAGTTCATAAAAAAACGTTAATGTTACCCTTGAACTTCAAGAATTGAATCCTTTTACTTTGATGTATGCAGATGACATGGTCTGTTTTGCTGAATTTGTACAAGAACTGCAACAAATGTTAAATACTTTGTATGATTATGCCTCGAAATGGGATCTGACCATTAATGTTGAGAAAACTAAAATTGTTGTTTTTAGAAATAGGGGGAAAGTGCATGATAATGAGCAAATAGAAGTTGTAGATAAATTTATGTATCTCGGTGTTCTACTGAACTACAATGGAAATTTTAACGTAACTCAAAAGCAATTGGCCTGTAAAGGTAGAAAAGCAATGTTCTGTCTAAAATCTAAGGTTAGTCAATTGAGTTTAAATACTGAAACTATGTTCTCTCTTTTGGATACATATGTCAGTAGCATACTGAACTATGGCTGTGAAGTTTGGGGAAACTACAATGCATGTGATATTGAGATGATACATTTAGAATTCATTAAGAATGTTTTATATGTTAGAAAAAACACAAATACGTCTATGATATATTTCGAAACAGGTAGACTGCCTATGAAGACTATACGACTATTCCGAATTTGAAATTTTGGTTCAAAATATTACAAAGTAAGAACTGTATTTTGAGATCATGTTATGAGAAAATGTTAGAGGAAATTGAACAACCAATGAACAAGATCACGAACTGGGCTTCCGATATTAAAGATAAATTATTCGAAATTGGGTTAGGATATATGTGGACTGACAAAGAAAGAATTAGTTTTAACAGCCATTTCTCAATTATAAAGCAAAGAATTATTGACAACGATGTACAAAATCTCCTTGCTGATATCAAAAGTTCATCTAGATGTACGTTATTTAAGAACATTATTGACTACTTCACACTGCAATGTTACTTGGTAAAACCTATTCCTTCCATTTATAAAAAGCAAATTAGCAAGATAAGACTGTCGATCATCACATAATTTAGCTATTGAAAGTGGACGCCATAAAAATATCTTTCGGGAAAACCGAATATGTGAATTTTGTAGATCTGAAATTGAAGACGAATTCCATTTTGTTTTAAAGTGTCCACGATACAAGGGTTTACGAGTGAAATATATTAAAAAATTCTACTGGGAAAAACCATCTATGTTTAAATTCATACAATTGTTATTTGCACATAATGTTAAGGACCTTTGTAAATTAGGAAAGTTTTTGTACCATGCTTGAATCTTACGTAATGAATGTCATACTGCCTTATAAACAAATTTTAAAAAAAATGGTTTGTACATTTTCCATCATCATGATACTGATTGTATAATTATTATGCTGACTGTTAAAAAAACCCTGCGATATGCTTTACTGGTTATATGTTAGAAATTTATATTGTATTCAATAAGATGTATGTCTTACGTAATAAGGTGAATTGAATTGAAGTTCCATATGTGTCTTCTTGAATTTTCCACTTCTGTTCTGTAATTTGCAAATTTATTTCATTTTATATTAAATGGAAATCTTAAATTAAATTGAATATTATCATAATATTTGCAATTTCTTCTTTTTAATAGTGAATTGAAAATGTTGAAGATGATGAACAGTAATTGAAAAAATAACTTTAACCAATAAAAATCTATAAAGAAGGCATAAACACGAACCCCTGGAAATTCTAGAGGTGGGGTCAGGTGCCTAGCAGGAGTAAACCTCCCCTGTCGAATGGTGAT
Organism: Saccostrea cuccullata; assembly: GCF_032062105.1. Taxonomy (NCBI): domain Eukaryota; kingdom Metazoa; phylum Mollusca; class Bivalvia; order Ostreida; family Ostreidae; genus Saccostrea; species Saccostrea cuccullata. Next base: position 37,946 of record NW_026937819.1, on the reverse strand, counting down.
CCCTATGCATTGATAAGGTAAACGTAACATGCCGAAGTCAGTATTTAAAAAAAAAAGCCTAACAAGTCAGTTACAATACGACCCAATGATAGGTAGAGTATATGTTGTCAAAGTCATTATAACAACCTGGAAATGCTGACTTTAAACGAGATTGTTGAAATTCTTGTAACATCAACTTATCTGTCAGTAGCCCGCCTCTATTTAAAGACAGTTAAGGGATTTTTACCTTTAAAATCTCAAACGTTTTAAGTAAAATTTCTTAGTAAATCAATGTATCAACTACTTACTATGGTTAACTGAAGTAAACCTTTGTAAGAGCTAGCTGCAGCACTGAATAAATATTGAAAGACCAGAGAGCTATAGTGCCATCCATAGAGAAAACTGTATGCTAGTAATTACTGCAAATAAAAACTGGTCTCGGTTCTTGATTTATTTCTCCAAATTCTTCCCTTAACTGCAAAAAAGCTTGATGCCAAAATAATTCCTTTGACCTCTATCAACTACCATTTTATAGTAGATACACGCATGAAGTGAAGTGAGTTGGGCCAGTCTTCCCATTCAAAATGGCAGTATAAATAGGCAAAATTTGAGATGGTCTCAATTTCAGACACATTAAGGTTAATTATTAACAACGGTTTGATGCAGAAATAATGAAAGAATATGTTAGAAACACAAGGTCAGTAATATATTAAAATGGTACTTTAAAATATACGGAGGAATAAATCGAGGTATAATGCATTTCTCTGTGTGCATTAAATATACATCTGTACTATCTCTTCCCTGGGTGGCACTGTTGCTCTCTGTTTGTCCATACCCATTTTATCAGACCAGCAAGCTATAGATATGGAGCTAAAACACCCTATATAGGTGATAGCAGAAAGGTATGATAAGAAAACTAATGAAGTCGTTTGTCACATATTTGGTCATTAACATCTAAAGTCGGTAAAACATCCAAACGTTAAACAGATGCTCTAGACTCTTTTATATCCTTTATTTATAGATCACTGTGGTATATCGGGTCGACATATGAACGAATAACTGATAAACATTCTAATTAGATCTGAATGTCGAAATGAAGGCCACAGTTAGAGAATATAAATAGAAATACGATAAAAACAGAAAATTATACAATACAAATAAAATATACAGTAAATAAGAGAAATACACGATACAAATGAAAAAAAATTACGCGATACAAATGGAAGAGATCGGCAATTGCATCATTAAACATGCCATTTTCTTGAAAAGGGTGCTTTTGCTTGATGTTTTGTTGGGTTTTTTTTATCTTTTGAAATGTGTTTGATTTTAATGATAATATGATCTCTATTAGCTTTTTTACAATATTTGAGCTATGTGTCAGAGTAATTATCTTATCATCCCCCGCAGACTTGATAAAACAATAACCCTGAAACGCTTCCATGTGTAATGTATTTCTTTAAAAAAAATGAATGTGTAATGAACAATCGATAGAGTTACGCAGGCAGGTTGACCTACTATTGGTAATTTGCATGTTTATTTAAAAAATGCAAATTACAGAAAGAATCTTTAGCAAGCATTATCAGTGGAAAGCAAAAATAAAAAAAAAGATCCCGAGCGATATCGGTCGTAATTCCGTCAAAAATCATATAAACGAACTTGATCTGTAACTCGTCAGGACATGCAAAAAATCGCTCAATATTTCGGTATGCAAGCCTCCCGAATAAACCAAGTTAGACTGATTAGCAGACGTAAGGACAAGAACGGTCCTACAAACTGTACTAGCAGTGTACTAGTCATCTCCGTATAGTCATTTCTGTATAGTCCTCTCAGATTTCACCAGTTCACCGTAAGGGACTAGTAAAAACTAGTTATACCACGGCTATTTCTAAAATTTAGTAGATATTAACTCCAAAAGTGGTTTTCAGTAGTTTTAGGCTTAGAAACTGCTGTAACTCAATGTCCATGTGACCGACAAGCCAATGCAACTAACATGCTTCATCCCATAAATATGATTGGTCACACTATTGATACAAAAAGTATACGGGTATTAAAAATAAAAGAATGGTCAGCCATCTGAAAAAAATTGTTTTCCCAGTATGAGAATGCACCAGGAGAGATTTTCTTTCTACTAATGCAAATCTTTTTGCTTTAGAAGATTTAGGTACGGCTAGGTCAAGTGTGTATTACTTTTTCCGACGTATTATTCGCCTCCTTGGTTATTGCTGAAAACTACGATATCAATCAATCTTAATGTATATGATAGAAGGCTAAGCCTCAGAAAGTCGTACCTTTTACCACTACTGACCTAGATTGCTAATGGTAGGTATTTATAACACTGACACTCAGAAAAAAACCTATATTTTACAAGAACTATACTGACCAATTATGGTATTCAACTATGCTTATAAATGTTGCAAATATAAATTTGCATTGTGTGCAAATACAATTTATCACTGAGTCAAATGCTGACTGACGTTTTTCATACTAATTGTTAATCCATTATTTATAAACTGAATTGACGACGGATTTTTCCGTTGTTTCCCGATCATGACAAGGAACACGCGGCGGGTGTGACCGGTCGGCAGGGGTTGCTCATTCCTCCATGGCACCTGATCCCACCTTTGATGTTTTGGAGGTCCATGTTTGCTCTGCTCCTTTTTTGTATAGTTTTATAGACTTTGTTCTTTAATACTGTTCGTTATCTTCATATCTTTCATTTCATGAACATTAGTTCTCATAAGAACCAATATTTTACCAAGTGTAGTGGTGCATTACCATAAATAATGGTACTCAAAGGTACTGGCATTTCATCCATATTACTACATTTAGCCCGATCAAAACAATACATTTCCCTAACACTGACATTCATGCAGCTGTGTTAGCGGTCGTCACATTTCTCAAACCTCCACATTCAATGAATGATTTTGTTTTTCCTGTGATTGCTATTGATCCAATATGCTTTTGGGCATGTCTAACCTAGTTTATATTTGCAAGATTAATTTGACTTCAGGTATTGACCAATATAAGCATATTGGAACCTAAGTCATTAAAGACATATTGATACATTGGACTAAGTGAGGTATTGTACTTTGTTACAGCAGAGAAACCTGCTTGCAATGTAATTAAAACTATAAGAAAAAGAAAAAAAATTCTTGACAAATTCATTACAATAAGAAATGGAGATAACGAAAAGAGGTCAAGATCAAAAACCCATTGAAACTGTACAAACCGGGGGCAGAGAAAAAGGCAGACCTTTAAAACATCAGAGGTGGGATCAGATACCATTGGGGAGGGAGCATCCTCTGCCGACCGGTCACACCCATCCTGAATCCTTTCTCAATGTCTAAATTATGATATAACAATTAATATGAATAAGTTACAAAGAATTCGATTTAAGGATACTTTTTAAAGAAAGGTTATTGTATTGAACATAGAACTTTGTGAAATGATGACTTTTAAAAAAAGGCTTGTGTCATCGAGGTGTTTGTCAATGATATTTTGTCTCCTTATAGAAAATTTTTGTATGCTCTTTTGCACTCATTGGATCAACTGGGAGCCATATATCCCATTTGCAGGTGCAATGGGTATACTGCCACACAAGTAAGGGAAGCTGATGATAGAAAGTTATTAGAAACCTTGAAGTCATCACGTTTTTTAATACAGATTTGTTGTTAGGTTACCATTAACGTCCTTTTTCTAGTAAAAAATCCAAATATGTGCCAGACTCAATGGAATTATTTTCATCACGTTCACTTGGATATATCGACATATGAATGGAAGTACATTTGTAACTATTGTTACATGTAATTGGTAATACGTCGATTTATCTAAAAGTAGAGATGAAGGACACAGTACGTGTGTTCTTCTCATGTACAAGTTTTTGAATAAATTCTGCTTCATATAAATACAAAAAAAGACGCCTGAAACTATTAAAAATCATTTGATTTACTTTCTTAAATGAAAACAAAAAAAGTATGATTAAATTTGAGCATGTCAGGGAATACTCAGGTGTCTACTGCTACCAACAGCACATCAAGACATTTTAAAAGACGTAGAAAAAAATTAAAAAAGAAAAAAAAAAGAAACAGAACACGAAACTCCATAGAGGCTCTGTTCATGATTTTCTATGGTAAAAAGAGAATATTTCTAGCACAAGTTTTCATATCAGTCATATCTTAATGCTCGATCGGGGAGGTTTAATGTGAAGTCAGAAGAATTATTATACACACCTATTATTTCAGATCGTCGGAAGCTTAATGACCGATTTGCACGAAGCAAGCCTACTCTCCGACAACTCCAAACTCTCTGCAGAAAATTTAATGCAGGAAGTTTTAACAAGATGTTTTACCTGATTACACCTCCTTATGGTCCGTAAAGCAAGAAGGAGAGGGAGGGTAAACAAATTGTGTTTTTATGATGACGGCTTAATCGATTGTTATTGATAATTAAAGCCATTAAACCTTCCGTGCATTTGTCAATATACAACATAAATTTCCTTTTTTTTAATTCTTCTTTTTTTTTCAAATGCCTATCAGTTAAGAATGATTGAACTTTATGAACGGTTTAGACACGACTTCTATGTACACTTTAATGTGTAACTCAGTTTATATCATTGCCTGAAGGGTATTATTATAGTACCCAGTACGCTCTGAAATCAATGATTCTGTACGAGAGGGTGTACTGGTATGCATGCTTTAAATAAACAGCTTTATAACTTCATCTATGTGGGGTATAAAACATGTATGCACTTAACACATTTCTCACACAAGGTGTTTCCAAAACATGGAGAATAGGTAACGTAGAAAGGAAATCACCGTCTTTAACTCGCCCACCTTGTTATTCTTATTTGAGAGAAGTCTTGAAGAGAATTTTTTATTCAAAGACCCCTCCCCCTCTCCTTACCCCTTCAATGTTATTGTTCTTCCCAAAAATATTTCAATCTGGGTTTTGTGAACTTTCTTAAAGTTTTAAGATCACTCAGTTGATGTATTGCTTTCTAGTTTTTGTCCCTCAAGTGCATAACCCCTGAAAAGTTCAGGGGCCCTATTGATCATATAGTGCAATTGCATAATTTCTTTTAAAAATCTTCCTTTCTGTACACTAAGCAGAAAATCAAGTGCACAAATCTGATGAAAAAAGGTGCTTCTTTCTAAAATTGTGAAATTTGACACCCCTTGGTCGGGGATTCTTATGTCAAGACGGTCATACAGTAAAAATTACATTCAATTTGAGTATTCCAAATAATCATCTATTCTTGAGGTTTTAGCAGAGAAAGTATTGCTTGGTTATAATGAGCAATGGTGCCTCTTCCAGAATTGTTAAATTTGTGGCCCTTAGGTTGTAGTTCTGGATGAAGGGTGGAGTTCTACTATGATCAGATATGTGAATACACTTTGTTTTATTATTCACTTGTGAAAATTTATCAAATTTGTAAGGCTTTCTTAGGCTATAGGGAGTTATTTAAAAATTTCTTTGAAAAAGATCAAAGGTTTCTCGATATATCGCGTGGAAACGAAAGTGTTACAGACAGACAGAACCACAAACAGACGTACAGACAGACCGAAATTAATACCCTCACTTTCAGTGGGGGACAAATTACAAATAATAGAATAAAGATAACTAGGCATTTCCAGCTCCGCGCACTTTTTAAACTCAAATGGGTTTTCGCACAAATTAAGGTCACATCTTTCTTGTAATGAAACGCAACATCATTCAAGAAAATGACATAACCTTAATATGTATTAAATATCATATGTGAAAGGTGACTTCTTAAAGATGTGTATTTTTCCAAGTACTGTGCACATTTACCATACTCATATTGGTTTTGTCAAAATGTAGCACCGAGAAAGAACACTGCTGTATAAATAATGCCAAAAGATGGCATTATAGTTTGCATGATTTTACATGATTTCCAATGCTTACTTTGTATTCGATTAGAAATAAAGTCCTATGCAAGTTCATAGCTTCAGGAAAGTCCATACTATGAAAGGAATTGTACAAAGAAAATTATTTCAAAGACCTATTGCGATTGCATCAAAATTCGATTATCTACAGAAACTCCCTATTCATACAATGTACATGTATATTATATATATATCATATGCAAACAGATAACAATTTTCCATATTGCTCTTATTGTTGAACATAAAAGCATTATCTAATTAAATATTTATTACGCATTTAGGGAATCAGTAGCTAGCATAGTCCCACTGGAAATAAGCTTTTAGCTTTTATACATTATGATTCCTATCATGAATTTTTGTATACTTTATCAGGATGCCTGTAATTTAACAAAAATATGAATGTAACATACAAATGTATTTTAATCTGCATTGCTAATTACCTTAAAATATGTAGATTAAAACCTGACACAATACCTGTCAGAATATAAAATGATTTTTTTCTATTTTTGGACCATGGAGCTTTTTAAAAAAATAATACTTTATTAAATTTAATCTATATTACAAGTAAGTTCATTTTTTAAACTAGACAAGCTTTTCACATACAAGTTGATATCTCAGTATTTCGTTAATTCTATAGTTTTATGATGATCTTGTTTGTAAGTATGACCTATCATTGGGTCGTATTTTGGCTGACCCTCTTATACTAATTTTATGGTCTTTGTTATACCCCCCGCTTGAAAAGTGGGAGGGTACATTGTATACTGTAATCGGTATGTCCGTCCGTCCGTCTGTCTGTTACGCTTTGGGGTACCCATCTCTTATCCGCAACTCCTCTTACACCACTGAGTGAAATTTAATGAAACTTTCACAGAATCTTTATTACATATTGCCATTGTGCAACTACTATTTTATTTTTTGATCCGACACATATTTGGGGTTTCCCGGCCACAGCAAAACATGGACTTTGCCATTATAATCATATGGGAGGCGGGGGTATCATTTAGTGAGCTCATTGCTCACAGTACCTCTAGTTTTAAATTAATTTTGACTGGGAATCCCGTCTACTTGATCAGTCATAGGGTTCAGGGTGGGTGTAACCGATTAAAGGGAGGCTTTTTTTCTCCTAGATACTTGATCCTACATTTGAAATTTCTGCGTGTGCATTTGAATGCCCTGTTGGATTTATATTGTTTGTATATATTTTTTTTAATTTTCAATATTCCTTATCTTCACTGCTGTAGTGTTGTAACACATGACTGTCGCATAAGAACTTCCTCAGGACTTCCAATCTGTTTTTTTTTTTAAAGAATTCTTAAAACATTAAGAAAAAATTTTACGAGTTGAATAGCATGGTTTACAATGAATTGTAAAGAACAGTGTTAAACGTGACAAAATATGACAACATTGTACATTGCTTTAATGCATCTTTATACATCATACATCACACTTACTTTTTGTTTGGCCGACGCCAGTTGTAGCCGCCTCTTGTTCTGGTCGTCTTTCTGATTATGTTTTAGCCATATATGATATCTGATTGTCGTGTAACAAAACATCATGACCACCATCGGGGCAAAATAATGTAGGACCATGATCCCCACGCTGTAAGCGTACCGCCCTCTCTCGTTCCCCTCCCAAATCTCTAGGCACTGTCCACTCGTGTTCGAATAATACTCGATCCGGGCATTGAACAATGTGGGGATAGGGATAGAAAGAGATAAAATCCAAATGATAATAATGATAAATAAGGTATAGCCTGTAGTTATTCTCTTCTTAAACGGATGTACAATCACTATATATCGGTCTACGCTCATTGCCATAAGTGTGTAAGCACTCACAAATACAGAGACAATCTGAAGGTAACATACTGTTGGACACATTAACTCTCCGAATGGCCAATAATTAAGCATTAGATTGGCCACAAACGTGAAGGGAATGCAGAAAATCGCCATTATAATATCACTTAAGGCTAAATTGACGATGAAGTAGTTTGGCACCGTCCTCATCCGCTTATAAGCATACACCAAATAACACACGACACTGTTTCCCCCAACTGCAATCACTATAATAAACGAATACATCACGATGAAGAGCGATTGTAAAAATGTTGAGATCTGAGGTGCCGATTGTATTGTGTCATTTCTACTCACATTCATTGTTTCCAATATGAAAATTCAAGTTTTTCATAAATCAGCCGTTGATTCTCCCTCACTGTTGAATGTCCAAAGCTAATTTCTGGCTGAAGAGATAAAGCCGCGGTGTTAGATCCTAAAGCGTCTTTTTCCCGTTATTCCATTGACTAAGCCTATTATATTAGTCGGCCCTTTCCGTATGATTTAACATTTAAATGCATTATCGTTGAGATGTCTAAGGCTAAGCAAAGATACGCTTAGAGATAGAAAGGATGTAAAAACTTCATAAAGCAATGGACACGTGATTGGAATCTTCAATGTTTTCTTTAGGACCATTAGAAACTCGGGAGAGCATTCGTCGGTGATGTAGTACTACATCTTATAGTACGATTGGTGATCAATCTCTAGACTTTATCAGAGATCCCAGTGTCAGAAATTCTCTTATTTCATTCCACGTCAAATTAAATCGATCGCCATTAACTTTCATATCGACAAAGTAATGAAATGGCTTTTCATGATCGGATATATTACTATATGAAATATAAATTATACAATATTTCTCCAGGAGTGTGCATTATATTAAATAGAAGTGTTTATAGTATTAGATTGGAATTCAATGGCGTTTGTATGGTTCCTTAAGTGTGAAATATGTGATGCAGTTAAGGCACGGTTTTTAATAACCTGGAGATATTAAAACACGACTTCCTAATGTAATCATCAGAACACCAGCCACCAGAAGACAGCAAGCTGTTGAGACTTGTAAGAGGATTTTTATTGTTTCTGAACTGAGTTATGAAAAAACAAACAAGCATATGCACTCCATTTTCTGATAATACACCCTTTGCGTGGCGATTAACTATTGTAACAGCAGTTCTATCAGCATTGCTGATCCAGAGAGCTTGATTTTTTGGTGCTATTATTGTCTTCGTTGTAGTAAAAAACTCTATTTATACAAAGTAATAAAAATATTTATGGAAAATAATAACCTATCTACCTGAGACACATATGTGCAAGCTATTTGTGAATGTTTCAGTGATATTTTGTTTTCATACTCCCAGCTTCAAAAGTCGGAGGGTATATAGTGATCGGGATGTCCGTCCGTCTTTCTGTACGTCCGTCTGTTACACTTTGGGATACCAATCTCTTATCCGCATTTCCTCTTATACCACTGAATGAAATTCTTGATACTTTCACAGAATCTTTCTTACATAGTACCATTGTGCACCTTCTATTTTACTTTTGATGCTACACATATTTTGGATCTCCCATAGCAAAACATGGACATTGCCAATCTTTCTATTAAACTGAAGGGCACCCATCTCTTATTCGCAACTCAACTTATATCACTGCATAAAATTAAATGTTTCTTTCACAGACTATTTATTACATAACGCCCTTGTACACCTCCTATTTTCCTTTTTGATCTGACACTTATTTTGGATCTCCTAGAATAAATTAAAGTGGATTTTGCCAATATAATCAAATGGGAGATGGGGTATCATTAAGTGAGCTCAGTGCTCACAGTACCACAAATGTAAAGATATACAAAAAAGTTCACATTGAAGAAAAGACGTCGGAATGGTAAGGACCACATTCAATATACAACTACAATATGGGCTTCACAAGGAGAAATCACACCTCCCTCTTCCTTCAACAAAACCCCTTAAGTTTGTCTCGGTAAAAGAATACAACGAAAATACAACTAAAAAATATATATGCCTTAATCAGATAAAAAGACCATCAATGAAAATCAAAATGTGTCTTAAGAATGGGGACAACGAAAATACAAATCAAAGATGACATCGACCAGAAAAAAAGGATCCACAAATTAAAAAAAGCAAAGTAAGATTCAGTAAAGAAGACGATAAAAGAAATAAAGTGGATCTTAATTTATTAACAGAAGACGACAAAAGTACAAAAATCGATGTAATTTACACTTTTTGTCACTGAACTTGATTTCGCCCAAATTGCGTTACCTAAAATCATGGCACACCCTAAAGTATTCAATTTTGTCAAACATTGTTTTACAATGTTTCTCCTTCAAAGCAAGTGACAATGCAGGTAACAAAAAAAAAAGTCCGAAATATTTGAAGGTGTGCAGGCGTTTTTTCCCTTCAAGATTTTGATATTTGACATGTCACGAAAACGTCAGAACAGTTGTCATTATGAAAAGTGAAAATTAGCCGTCTCAAATTCGGGTCGATTTTCAATACACGCAAACCGAATTAAATTTCGAACTTATCTTATCAACAGTATGATCTAATCGTACTTACCAAAATTGCTTTTATTATATTGTTTGTTTTGTAACATAAAGAATCTGGTAAAAAAAACAAAACATTTTATTAAACTGTCTAGGTTTTTTTTTTTTTTCCTATTTTGAAATCTTGTGAAACCTGTATTGAAATATCGTTAAAGGGATATTGTTGAGAACTATAAGCATTATGCTATAAATTTGTCGTGCGCTTAATTCGATTTGTAAGTATCGAAAATCGAGTTCACTTGGGAGCGGCAAAAACCCGCTTTTCATAATGGCGCCTGTTTTGACGCCCGTTTTCATGACAGTCAGATATCAAAGTCGTGAAGATCACATTGGAAACGTAAAATATTTCGGACTAGTTACAGGATAGCCTATTTTGGAAGTATTATTATTTTGATTGTATTTTAGAGGAACTGGGGTTTAATTCTACAAGTGGTAATCCAACTTTCACCCATACATGTAATTTCATATCTTCAAAATCATATGACGGTTTTAAATACTACAGTAGTTCAATATTCCCAACAATCAAATGGACAGAATAACCATACCTATACTGAATTCCTAAACTATACAAATCCGTACAAAAAAGTGGGTTCCAGTAAATGTTCCACTAAGACTCTTTCTTTACTCCTAACTTTGATATTAACAGTAGCGAAGGAGAAACTTCAAAAGTACTGTACCACAAAATATTTGAGAAGTCCATAAATCAAAATGGACACATAAAGCTCCACGGAACTTTTTGGAAAAAGGCACTTTTTCAGAAAATCTGAATTCACAAAATTTTATCAAAATCAATAACATCAAAACTTTAAAAAAGTTTTTATAACGCTATATGCATCTTTCCCAATGAGAAATTAAAGCACGGGCTTTTTGACGTCAAAGAATTTTGTTTTCAATAAAGATAATTCTCTTTTATTTACTCAACTTGTCATTGGTCATTTCAAAATTATTTTGTTAAAAAAACATTCAGATTGCACACACAAGTACTCTCAAGTTTATTTGAAAAAGATGTGCGGGTTTTTGGTTGACAATACCTATCGCGTTAATTTCTGGAGATCAATCTGTTGGACTTCACATGTTAATCAATTCATGTGCCAACTCGATATACCCCAGGGACGTTGCAATAAAAGATAAAATAGCATTTGACATATTTGTTTCACATCTTGATATTTTACAAGAAAAACACGTTAATGGAAACAAACCAACAATACTTTTTTTGATGAGCATGATGACTTTAACATTCTATCGTCAATTTCCCTTACCTATGTAGAATTATACCCTTATCACCTGCATATGGGTGTATATCTCCAGGCCAAAGCAAGCAATGTGTGTTAAGAACGAAACAACAAACATCAAGTTCAAAAGTCCATTGAAAAAAGACAAAATTGGTAGCAGAGAAAACACAGACCTCTAAAAACATCATAGGTGGGATCAGATGCGATGGAGAAGTTAGCATCTCCTGCCGACCGGTCACACCCGTCGTATGCTCCTTTTCATGATCGGGAAAAAACTTAAAAGTCCGTAGACAATTCAGTGTGTAATTGTCACTGGAATACATAAACGCTGTATGCAGGTGATTATGGTACATTGCTACAATAATAAGTTAAGTTGATGGTGGAAAAGTTAATATCATCAGATTTATTATATAAAGATTTGTAATAAAGGTCAAACGTGAAAGCAATGGATCACGTTGAAGTAGTTATAGTTCAAAATCAATTTTTACTTCAGCTAATCGAAATTTACGGATTTATTCAGAGCATCTTGGGTTAAGGATTTCTGACCCACATTGCTATATTTTGAGCGGAGTGGATCAGAAAACCTTGATTATTGAAGATGGCGATATTGTAGCAAATCTTCTTGACTGTGTATGATATAGCAATCGTCGAAATAACAAGAAAATAAAATGTGCCATAAAATTGGACAAGAAGTATAGAGAGCCTGTATTGATTGACAATACGAGGTGTCTAAAATTGCCTGATTAGAAATGACAAATGAATTTTACCCCTGGACTGAGTTGACGTATTACTACGATCTCTTTTGACCGAAAAACGAGTAAGATTAACGTAAATTTAACCTATCAATGGTCTCAGGTTGGTTCCCATTTGAGTTCTCTGGACTACTGATTGCAAACATTTTTTACGTCCACAAGAACAATACGATTAATCTTTATTACATTTCGCATACAGCAGTATGCATTCAGATATAAGTAATTGTGTAATCTTTCTGGTGAAGCTAAGAAAAGAAATAAAGCAAAAACAAATTAATGATAAAAAGATATATTTTATACAAATGTGAAAACAGGAGAAAAAAATTAGAGAAGATTCCCAAAGGAATTTTTGGAGGGTGTCACTTCTCAAATGTTTAGTTTGAAATGGAGGAGCCCCTGGTGTGGAATGTTTTATCGTACTCTTTCTTTGATTGCTCTTCAATTAACAGATAAAGTAAAATTTCATTCCGAAGTAAGATTTTTAAATTTACTATTAGAACAAAGCCTTTCATTACATGATTTAGTATTGGTATTGAAGTCTCTTTGAATAACTTAAATTTGAATTTCCTCAATTTAAAATAAGAATTTCACCGTTCAGAGGCGTAGTCACAAACTTAAAAGTGGGGGGGGCTCAACTCCAGAAATTCTTTGAAAAGAAAGAAAAAAATAAAACAACTTACAAGTGGGGGGGCTCAACTCCAGAAATTCTTTGACAAGCAAAAAAAAAAAAAAAAAAAAAAAAAAAAAAAAAAAAAAAGGGAAAGTTACCCAAACTTGAAAATCCTATTTCGTGGGTGGGGGGGGGGGGGGGGGGGGGGGGGTAGAGGCCAACTTTTATATATATTTCCTATAGTAAAGGTAATGTTAGGGAAAATAGCTGTGATTTTGTTCTTCTTTTAAAAAGTGGGGGGGCACAGACATACTCTTGCCCCCCCACATCTGAAAGTGGGGGGGCTAGTGCCCCCGCTGCCCCCCCTGTGACTACGCCTATGCCGTTTCATAATTTTTTTAACACTACTTATATTTCAAGTCATTATTCGTAAAGTTATCAGCTCCAGATACAAGACAGAGATATGCTATTTGTCCTGAGTGATACATTTTTAATAATATAATAAGGTTTTAAATCTTGCTGAATAATATTGAATACATGCATTTATATAATAGCAATAATGGTTTGCCTAACAAGGCCATTATACCGACCAAAGAATTTACGAAATGCTGACTTTAAAAAGTGTGTTGTTACATCAACTTATCTCTCAGTAACCGTCCTCTGTGTCAAAATTAATCATACTCAAAGAGTCTGAGTATGCTCTCTCAGAATCGAATAAGCTTGGAGACATTAACACCATACGCTGGTGATGATGGATTATTAATACATAAATAAGGAAATCGGACGGTGAAAAAGCTGAAGTAGATCTCGTTTGTTAGCTGTTAATTGGTCCTGATCATAAATATCCATAAACGACACAGATGTGACATACTCTGTACTTCGAGTTCCCTTGGGTCGACATATGAATAGAAATAATTACACATGTACTGTTATTGAAAGACGTTGTCAGTTTATCTGAATATCACGGCAAGTGTTTTCATTTTCTCATTTAGATGTTTTTGAATAAAGGAGATGGGTGAACTTGGCGTGCAGAAAGCCCACTAGCTTCAGATATGTAAAAATCAAATTCAAATTGTGAATTTAGTATTTAGAGTAAAGTTCTCATTATTGATTTTTATATAAATAAGGTATAGTGGGTCTTTACTCCATAATTTTGGAAACCAATATATATATATATATATATGTTTGTGTGAAAACTTTGAGGATTAACTTTCAAAAAAAATGGAGGGAAGACCCACTCATATCGAAAAATAGTGTTATGGTGTGGAAAAAATACTCGTTTTGTCCTCTTCCGTGTGTGTATAATATTTCATAGGCAAATAACTTCAATCTTCATGAGATTTGTGCAAGTTGTAGAGATTTTACATAAAGTACACTTTAATGTTAGATGAAATATTAAGTAAATTTTGATATAATTGAGGTATAATTTTTCACCTTTATGTTTGTTGGGCTATGGGCTTACCTCTCGTCAAGTTCACCCATCTCCTTTTGCTCCATAGAAAGTTTCTTGATTCTTGGATTAAAAACTGAACATCACATTGCAGCTACACATGCAATATTCACAAACATATGAAAGAATGCACTATATTATTGAAACATTACCGGGTTAATATCTGCATATAAAAATCTTTATTCGTATGTCCTGAAGCCCTACAGATCTAAATTATTTCATAGACAATCTGTATATGTTTTAAATATTATTTATTCTTGATCTGGCGTTTATACATTTGATAAACACTAAGGTCAAGGCCGGTTAAGTTACATCCCAGACGAGACTCTTCTTGTAACTGAATCAATCAATGTACCAGACGTTTCCTGCATCGGACGCTTCGTGCTCTTTGCAGTGCTCAAATATTTTCAGTCAAAGTCAACATTTTTCCATAAATGTTTGAGATAGAACGAATATGTTTTTTTTTACTTTAGTCTTTAACTATAATAACTAAAACCCATGTCTGCATTTTGAACGAATGCTATCTTAACTAGTAAAATTTCATTTACAAATTTTAAAACCTAAAATATTGCTCTTTTGTGACATTTTAAAAATTCACCAGAGGTTACTTAAACTTTACATGTTACTCTTGACGTAACTAAGCCCAGTTGGAACTGCAACTTCTGAATCAAATGATTTTGAAAATTGGCGAGGACTCTCTGATCACTAATTATATTATCCTAGATGATTAAGGTGTAAAAAGATTTTTTAAAACAATAAAACTCGTTTTAATACATGTATTTTTCAACTTAACGTCGTCCTTAGCTCCTGGAATACACGCTTCGTAAATTTAGTAGACTATATATAATGTTTGTTTATCAAATGTATAAACGTCAGATCAAGAATAAATAATATTTAAAACATATACAGATTGTCTATGAAATAATTTTTTGTGTGGACCCTGAAGTTTGTGAGTTATATGATGCCACTGGTTTTTTCTGTCATTGTAAATAATTTCTTTTTCATTTTGACCTACATCTCTTAGTGTTTTCTGAACAGTAAATAAGTTGTGCGAGTGATTGGCGGTCTGAAAAATTGCCATATAGTAAAATAGAGAAACAGATACTGTTAATGACATCTTCAAAATGTTTTACAATATGATTTTTGTTTGTGGCAATCAGTTAATCGCGCTACTTTTTAGTTTTGACGTTTCAGAATAAGAGGTAAAAGATTTTTTACAAACAATAATATATATATTCATCGGAGATTTTTTTTTTTATCTTCGAGCACCTTTTTTCAAGGTAACAATTGCTAGGATAAACGAGTTAATGGGTCATAATTTTGAAACTGTTTCACATAAAACCAATGATAGAAGTTGAAAACTTTAACACTGGACTTGTTAGAAGAAAAGCTCGGCCAACTAGAAGCCGTGACAACCACTGTGGCTGTATTTGAATCGATGATAACTGGGTTCTAAAAGTTCAGAGACTATATTAATGGATCCTGTGAGGAAAACAAGAAACATATCAGATCTGTCAAAGACTTCAGCAGCGGCATCAGAAAATGAATGAAACCAAAAGGCAAAGAGAACGCCAGACATGTTAGTTAGAAATTAGTTATATACAGACTGAGATCAAAATAGTCTCAAGCATGATAGAAAGCATGGAGAGAAGTATAGACCACATAAGGAGATAAAGGATCTAGATGAAACCAAAAATATTGACTTATAAATAATGTAGTTCCATGATACTGAATCGTCTTGTATTTAAGGTTGGTCCGGTAGAAGAAACAATTAAAGGATAAGATATCAACTGTACATTTAAAACAACACTATGCCCTTATATATTTTGTTTGCTTTTGTTTTTCTCTCTTTACTGATCTTTTCTTTCTCTCTGTCTTTTTCTCCTCCCTTTTCTTTCCTATATTAAAAAAAAATTTCACATGTGCTTAACTAAATGTGAATATGTGTATGTGAATGTCTTTGTGGATGTACATTGATGTAAATTTGAAACCTGTATACGCTATCTATAATACGTACTCTGATGAATGAAGATTTATATGTGAATATACTTTTGTATATACTTGTTTGATATAAATGTGAAAGTTAAAATTTAAAAAAAATGTACGTTATCTCATGTATTTCATTTCGTACAGCAGTTCTCGTGTAAATGAAACCAAAATTTTTGATATTAGTCTGTATATAACTAATTCCAGCAGTTCTCTTGTAATGTACTTGCATCATTCATTAAGAAGAACTCAGAAATTGTACATTAGTTTTTCAATTTGCCATCCCAAAATATCACTCTACATGTATTCCTAATAGCTTCTTTTTACTATTTTCACCAAATAATTTCTTATAACCATTGTATAAATAGCCCTCATGGGCCTGAAACTGCAACTATCAAAAACTTTGTCCATGTACTTTATCATTTTGGGCAGCAAGATAACTTTCTCCAACACGCTTCATGCAGATATCAAATATGAAAGTAGTTTAATAGGGATAAAAGGAATAATTTGATTGACTGATTGATTGGTTTTTATTTAGCATCCCACTCAAGAATTTTTCACTTCTATGAAGACGCCACCATCTGCCGGTGGAAAACTATAAAATTTTGTCTTAAACACGGGTCCCGTGGTCATTGAGCAGTGATGGAATTTTTTTCGTGCCAACACCTACTGCAACACGGGAGCGGGCCTTGGTTTAAACGTTCTCATCCGAAGGATCGATCGCCAAGTCCCAAAGTGGGATTCGAACCCGCCACGTAAGGAGAAACTTACCCGCGACTCTAGAGCAGACGCTGTAAACACTGCTCCATTCGGGCGATAAGAAATATTTTAAAATCATTTAGCTATGTAAAAATTTAGGGTGATTTAAGAGTCGAGCACAGCTTTATGTGCGCCATAAACAACATTTTTCTATGGGTGGCACTGTAGCTCTCTGGTCATCATCCCAATTTTATTTCAGACCAGCAAGCTACAGATTTGCAGCTAACTCTGTGAACGTTATTGTATGAAAATGAAGACTATATCGAAATACACAGTCGTTCTGTTTATCTTGTTTCCTCGTGTCAGTCTTCCTTGAACTAGTCTTTCAGTAGTCGAAATACATTATAGTCTCAAATCGTTGCTTGGAAAATAAGAATACGTTCCGAACACACTGTCACATATTTCGTACGGGTATATTTGCAAAAAATCCAATCCTGAAAACTAGGTGTAGCTGATAGCTTCATCATCGTAGAAAACGTGATATCACGGTTTTATTACTTTTAAGGTGTGAAAGCACAATTCTGCATGAGTTTTTTTATTATGTCTTTTCAACACATCTTTATGAAAGAGCGTGCGATAAGTGAATAGAATTTTTATTTTAAAAATATGTTCAATTCTGTGAGACATACATGATACATATTTTTCCACTTCACTGAAAGTTGAATATGAAGAAAACGAACAAAAATCAAGCTTAAAAATTCATTGGATTCTTAGAAATTGGGAGCATAGCAAACACGGGCCTCTAAAATATGAAGTTGGGGAGGGTATTCGTGTGTACACCTGTTTCCGGAAATATATCTTAAAAAATGTTAAACTTTTACAATAAATCTCATTTGACTAATTCCTTTGAACTGAAGAGGACCTTCTATTTTAAGGTCAATGAATCGAGATATAAATACTTAATTCATACATTTGGTGTGTGTATAATACTTTTTTCGGGCAATATCTCCAAAAAAGTGAAAATGTCAAGATCATAATTCATAAACTGTTAATAACAGTTTTCAGAAGATAAGTTTGGTTGTAATTTTCTTAAAACTTTTCTCACTGAAATCGAATATAACAACATCGTATAGTCTAAAAAGGACCATTTTTGATTTTGAGGTAAAAAAAAAAAGTATGGTTAGATAAGTTCTGAAATTGTCCGAAATTGTCCGATGAAGATATATACGAGGGTGTTCTGAAAGTTCTCGGACTTTTGTCATATCTTGCTTTACGTCATAAATTATCTAAAATTTGGTAAAAAATATTTTAACAAGAAATTCAAATGATTTGATATTTAAAGGATGCTCGAGTTTTTGATTGACATTTATCTTTGTGGTTTTTGCAGACCATGTCTTCCAACAATTTATCAGAATTCCCATATGTATCAATTTTGCCCCGTTATTAGCAGACCTATTTTTGTATTCATATGAAGCAGAATTTGTTTTTAAAAAATTATGTAAAAAGAAGAAAAACACATTCACTGTCAACTCAATTCTACATTTATATAATTAGATATATCGAAGGCGTGTTGTCAATTAACAACAGTTATTGATCTTGAAATAAAAGATACCACAGAGTTTAACACATCTGTTTTACCTAACCAGCAAAGCTTCAAGATAAACATGATCACTTTAACTTTTCAATCATTAACTTCCCTTACTTATGCAGTAATATATCTTCATCACCTGCAGTTATATCTCTCAGTTGATTCGATGCGGAAGAGCATGTTCTACGTATTGTCGTTTACTAATTATTAACTGAATTCAGATAATGAGTACACGACAATTAATTCAAAATGCTTTTCGTGGAAAGTTATTTTGTTAATCAAATAAAGGATCAAAAAGCTTTCATTAAAATACTAGTATCAATACTCGCAAAAAACATGAAGTAACAAAACAGCGATTAAAATGAATGAGAACTTTTAAAATCTTGTAAATTTTCATCACGACACTATGAACAATTTCTAAAACATAGGTACGTTATTGACAAACATGTTGATGAAGCAAGAACATCAGTAGTCTCTTTAAAGGCATCATTTTGTAAGTTCTATTGTCGATACAATGGCCTTAAAAGTGTTTTTCTTATAAGTTATAATATGAATTTACTGGGTGAAAAGACACCTTAATATATTGAAGATTGAGATGTGAACCTGGAACAGTATAATCCTTTACTTTTCATCATTTTTAGCCGGGCTTATTGCTTAAGGAAGCTCTAAACACTAACAGAAACTGTTTTTTGGACTCGGAGAAAAATATATCATATAAAGATATGCATACTGAGACTTTTTCATTCATTTAGAACATAGGGTACGAGCTATATTTGCGCAGAAAAAATGTTCAAAGACAATGGACTATTTGTGAGCAGAAATCATTGTTGTTTACTTACATTGGGAAAATTAATTAAAATAATTAACTAAATGTCTTACTCTTGGTCTTATATAATGCTAAAAATATTTAAATCTATTATAAATCATGTAATTAACGGTAAATAACAATTTCTTTAATCTTACATCTAAGGGCAGATCACTCTAACTGCATAAAACTACCCAATAAATAGAGCTCTTTAGTGTTTAGAGCGTCCTTAAAGAGCAATTACCGGCTTGTGTCAGCCTGTTCAAGGCAGGAAGTCCACCCCATAGTCGCCAAATTAAAGTTGCTACGTGAAAAAATATAGTCTTTACTCTCAACCGCTTTTGAGATAATACAAACGATAAATAAAGCAAAAAATATCAAACGAAGTTTTATCTATACAAATAAACATCAGAAGTAATGACTTTGAAAACTTCAGTCCTAAGTCAAACAACATAGTTCATTTGCGTAAGGTTTTTTGATGGTCAGTGTAATCGTAGCTAAGAAAAGCAGGAGAGGGAACCAGACTGGTCTGTGTACATTTGGCGGTGCCAGGTAAACTCTGATCCTCATAAGTTCGGAACGTGATATTAGGACCCATATACTAAATGCTTTAACATTTATATTGTTATTTTAAAATATTTTTTTCAGAATTTTTTTTTCAAATAAGATAATTATATTCACTGAAGCCCTTATTTTCTAAGTATCATTATTATGTTTTTAATTGTTTGTGTAACATGTTCTTCCAATGTCTGTTCTTCCAAAGTCTGAAATTCTTATTTATTTGTAAATACAGTGTGAATGTATGATTCATGAACAAAATTCTACACTATAAATGAGCCCGGCTCTGTGTGCTCCTGAGTACTTTGATTTAAATCCTTAAGGAGTCAAATTTAAGTCAAGAGAAATAACATTTTTTTTTTATAATTTGACGATTAAGTACTAAATATATAATTAGGTCTTCCATTTCCATCGTTTAATAGTGATATGAACTGAAAACTTAAACATTAGACTTGTTTAAGGAAGAGCTCGGCCAGTTTGCCATTGAACTGTGAGCCGTGACAACCACCTTGTATTTGAATCAAAGACTTAAGCTGCAGACTAATATCAAATTACGCTCAATTATGATAGAAAGCATGTTGAGAAACACAGACAAACTGAGGAGACAAAAAAAGGGTGTATAAAATTAACTTAGACATGAATTAGTTCATTAAGGACCCCGGGATGTGAATTTAGATCGCTTAGTAGAATGTTCCACATTGTCTGCCAGTTGATTTAATACATAAAAGCATGTTCTTCGTATGAAGTTGGCGAAACAAGAATATCAACGTTTTAAGTCATCATTTAGCAAGGTCTATGGTTGACACAAGACCTTGTCAACACATACAAGCTATCATTGCATTCAATTCTAAGTAATGTTTTCATACTAACTGTTAGACTATTTTGCCGTTTTCCCGATCATGAAAAGGAGTACACGGCAGATTAACCGGTCGGCGAGTGATGTTCACTCCTCCATTGCATATAATCCTACCTCTGATATGTTTAAATTAGAGGTCATTGTTTCCTCTGCTGTTGGTTTGTTTTGTTTGAATAGATATTTGATTGAACTTGAATACTATTCTAAATTTCTGTATTTACGACTTCAACCCTAAGACTTTATTGAACCCTGAAACCAGGGGCAATAAATATCTCGTCGAAGTTCTCTAATACATATGTATTACAAAGATACAAACAGTTTCACTTCCATGTGTGTACATAAAGCAGAGAGAGAGAGAGTGAGAGAGAAATCTTGACATCTTTGTAAAGACAGAAGTAGTTACTTTAGTTCAATAATGCTGTTATTTTAATCATGCGAGAGCATGGCTTATAGATGTCCACAATTTTTCCTCGATATACAGACTCTTTGTTGTTGTTGTTGTTGTTGCTGTATTGTCTCTTTTTGTCACGGAATTTTAATGAGATGTTGTATATAATGTGTGTAAAACTCTATATATTAATTAAATGTATGTGTAACTCTAGTTATTGTATATTTATGTTTAGCTCAGATTTTTGTATATAATTTATCTATAAAATATCATTTATGATTTTTGTATTATATTATTGCAGCCCTGAGGACCTGGCTGCTCTGTACATATAAGTTTAAGTGTTGGTATATGGGGATTGAGGTGGGAGAAGTTATTTAGAATTAAAGGTTTTCTAAACATTAAAAAGATTGTTAATCAGAATGTTCTTTCCCTTTATAAATATAATTAGATACACAATATATTTACTTTCATATTATGAATCTGTAAAAATATATAAGTTTTTCATATTTAATACATAAAGTTGCTTATCATTTACTATCGAAAAACGACAGGTCCCTTTTTCAGAACAGCGAATTATACTGATCGCATAAAAACGTACTTGACACAGTTCATGTTTTATATTCTTAAAGTGATATACATGTTTGAAAATAGGTGATACATGTGTCTGGTTTCATATATATTTTATGCAGCCAACACTTACTTGAGGAATTGATAAAGTTTAATAGGGCATCGTTTTTGTTCGATTTTTATCCGACTATAAGTTTTTAAAATATTCTCGATTATTATCTCCATCATTTACACGCATGTCTTTTTCACATATCTCGAAGCGGTTTGATGATCAAGACTCATTTTCATTGTTTACTTTATTTATTTCCCGGGCGACAATTGATTGTTACATCAATGTTTTCTTGTTACATATACATGTATGTTTAAATAAGAAATTGTATAATACATTTGTATATTATTTTCTAATGTGTTCCAAGCTCTCTGGTTAGCTAAACCTTGATAGCATGATCAAGTATATAACAGCATATGTATAGACTTGAGTTACTATTTAAAGATTCTAAATTGCATATCGACTTTAAAATGCTTTTAAAACTGGAAATAATTTTCTGTAAAACAACAATAGTGCTGAATTCAAAATAGCCAAGACAGAGTATGACTTGATTAAAAAAAATCAAAGTACTCAGAAGTACAGAGAGCCGGGCTCATTTACAGAGTAGAATGAATTTCTTACATGAATCACGTTTATATTCTGATGAAAAAATTATTTTAAAACTATCAATGTAAATGATAAGACACTGACAGTGAGTTTTTCAATCCTAATACCACGGTCCGATTTTGTCAGAATCAGAATTAATCTGGTACCGCAGCTGAATGTAAACAAACAGGCCAGTCTGGTTCCCTCTCCTGCTTTTCCTCGTATGTGTAGAGAACTACGATAACACTGATTATCAAAAATCCTTACGCTAATGAACTATGTTCTTTGACTTAGGACTGAAGTTTTCAAAGTCATTACTACTAATGTTTATTTATATAGATAAAACTTCGTTTTATTTTGGTTGCTTTATTTAGCGTTTGTAATATCTCAAAAGCGGTTGAGAGTAAGAACTATATTTTTGTACGTAACTTTAAAATGGCGACTATGGGTTGACTTCCTGCCTTGAACAGGATGACATAAGCCGGC
The DNA here is from genome assembly GCF_032062105.1 of Saccostrea cuccullata. NCBI lineage: Eukaryota > Metazoa > Mollusca > Bivalvia > Ostreida > Ostreidae > Saccostrea > Saccostrea cuccullata. The sequence goes on along the minus strand of NW_026937819.1, from coordinate 15,064 downwards.
AATTGCTCTTTGAGCGATAAGCCCGGCTAATTATACTTCAACTTCTATTTATAATCATAATGTTCTGTAATAATAAGGACTTGTAAGACATAAAAGACCTTGAAGAAGGATCTACTTTATATTTAAACATCATAGATATATTTTTCAAAAATCGATACAAAACTTGTATCACATTACATTAAATAGATAAATTTATTTTTATCTTTAGTCTGCGTAGTTTCTATGTGTTAAAAAGAAGACAGGTGGGAAAACTTGTGGTAGATTTGTCAATATCTGTAATAAAAAAAAATAACATGACAGATGTGGCCTTTTGATGTGGTCAATCCATAGATATATCGACTTCACAGAAGAGCATAACTGTGGATCAATCTCATCAAAGGGCTATATTTATAATATGATTTAAATTTGTATCCTTGAATCCATATGTGTATAGTATATGATGTGCAGGAATGTCTCTTTTTTTGGATAGTAATTATGTTTGTAAAGTCCTTTAGTTTTAGAATCCAACTTTGTTCTAAGCAACTTGAGTATTTTTAGAACAATATATCTGAGGGTTCTCCTTCACAGCAGGTAATATTTTGGTGGGGAGTAGGGAAGGATATCTAGATGACGAACAGTATTCAATCTCAAAGTCCATAAAACAATACAAAATAGGAGCAAAGCAAACACGGACCTCCGAAACATCAGAGGTGGGATCAGGTGCCATGGTGGAGTGAGCATCCCCTGCTGCCGATCACACTCGCCGAGTGTTCCTTGTCATGATCGAGAAATAACGGAAAATTCCGTCGTCAATTCAGTATATATATAAATGGACTAACAATTAGTATGAAAAACGTCAGTCAGCATTTGACTCAATGATACATTGTATTTGCTGACAAGGTCATTGTCTCGACCATAGAACTTACGAAATGATGATTTTAAACGAGACTGCTCATGTTCTTGTTTCATCAACTTGCTTGTCAATAATTTACCTCGTTTTAGAAATTTTTCATACGTAGAGCATGCTCTTGCGTATCGAATCAACTTAGATATATATACTCCGCATGCCTGTGATGAAGGTATATTGCTGCATAAGTAAGGGAAGTTGACGATAGAAAAGTTAAAATCATCAAGTTTATCAAAAAGCTTGGTTGTTAGATTACCTACCATTAACGTCTTTTTTTCAAGTAAAATATCCAAGTATGAAACAGATGTGTCAGACTCTGTGGTATCTTTTATCTCAAACTCACCAGGATATATCGTATCGACGTAGGAATGGAAATTACTATTGTTGATTGACAATACGTCGTCGATATATCCAAATGTCGAGTTGAAGGCCACAGTAAGTCTTTTCTTCTTTTCACACATAAGATTTCTGACAGAGTGTTTAGGTCTTTTCTTCATATATTAGCTCATCATCTAGCATATTCATTGACGGAAATCATTATTAGAGATGTTGTATTTAGAAAATCTGGGCTCTCCCTAAAGATGAATTTTTTTTGTGGAATCAAAAAGTTCAATTTTAAAACTATGCTCTCTTGATGAGTCTACTTGAGAAATAAAAATTACTAACATTGAACAAAAAGTTTTTCAATTTTCAGTAACCCTGGAGACACCTTATGTGGATATTGATATTAAGTAATATTATTTTAATCATATATTCCAAGCTCTCTGATTGGCTTAAACTTGGTAACATGATTTAATATATGACAGTATATAGACTTGAGTTACTATTTATAGAATCTGAAAGGCTAATCGATTTGATGTTTCTTAAAATAAAGGCAATTTTCTGTAAAACAAAAAATTAATAGGAAAGATTTCACAGTTATAGCTGATACAGTATATTACTTGATGTTTCTGAAAAAATAGATATATATTCCTCCATTTATAAATAAATTTGTAATGTTCTGTAACTCGTAAGACGTAACAATGGCCTGAATTAGGATCTACTTAATATTAGAACATATTGAATATCTTTGTCAAAATTGACACAAAACATAATCAAAAAGATGTACATTTGTAGTATTTTCAATTAGTAAATCCTCTAAATTATGTTAAAATCTAAAAATGTCAAAGAAAGTTTAACACAGTTATATTAAACAATTTAATTTATTTTGATTTCTAGTCTCTAAGTGTTTAAGAGAGAAAACTTGTGGTTTGTTCCCATTTTTTCAAATTGTTTTTTTATCAACCTCTGTTAAAAAATAAAATAACAAATGTAGCCCTTTATTCCGGTCAATCCATAGATATATCGACTTCACAGAAAAGCATATCGACAGAGCACTTCGTGCTCGGTCGATATGCTTTTCTATGAAGTCGATATATCTATGGATCGACCTCATCAAAGACTATATTTATATAATAGTCATTGCAATACTTCTGTATAAAATCCGTTAAACAGAATGTTGCTGTGTATTCTCTCTTTTTGCTGAAAGTTATATTCAAATCTGAACAAATTTTTGTAAGGTTTTGAGTGAATTTCACAGAAGTTTTTAGTAACCCTTGCAACTCCGTTAGTCGAAAAAAAATCCTAGACCAGAATCATGTACCTAATATTATTTTTGTGTATCACGTTTTATTGAAAGTTGTCTAAAACTGTAGGAAGAATAGAGTCATGAACGATTTTCAATGTTTATAATCGTAAAAACACCAGCCGTCTATTTCAAAATTCGATTAAAGTAATTATGTACCTGATAAAGTCCCCCATGTGGACAAACATTTATCGAAAACCCCTTTTGTACTACATCGGTTTTGAATTCATAGCTTTTATTGGACGTTTTATCTCCATATTAAGTTAACACAACCTGAGGGGGTACTTAAGATAATTTATTTTTGCGACAGATCGCCTAAAACATCACATTGTAACGTATTTCCAGGATACTTTATTATAACAGAAGTGATTATTAGCCAATGACTGCACTGCACTGCATATTGTTCATTTGTCGTATAATGTGATAGACATGATATGGTGTACGTGAAATCAACATCTAACAGGTTTCACCACTGACAGCATGTCCAAATCAGGTAAGCTCAGTCCTGTTTAAACACCCTCTCCAACATTTCTGCAATGGGTATCTCACTTTTGCTATGAGTTGTAGAAATTGTTATATAATTGTTAATTACAGTTGTCATTAATTAAGGAGTTGCTATTTGATTACAATATGAAGTCTTGAATTTCAGCCTCTAAGAATGGCTACGACCGAGTGCCTCTGGTTTCTGCGACTCATTCTGACTCTGAAGACGACACTGGACCGGTTTCTTATATAGCACTCAACAAAAGATACCGCCAAAGATCCCGACAGAAGCCCCTTATAGTGGTGGGTTTCTTCATAATAATAATGCTTCTGTCGGTTATCGCCGCTATGTGTTATGTGTTAGTGCGGCGATCTGACACCACCAGCGGTGCCATTACCACGCCGACAGGTGCCAAATTTGATAAGTCCGGACAAGAGGCAGAAATCGCCACAACAAAACGAGCTGACGAAAATCTAAAACCACAGACTCCGAATTGGAAGGTTACCTTTAAGGAACTTGGTATGTACATGCGTTGATAAACAGTGAAAACTGTCCAATTCGTCACCTGTGTAATACGCCACACTGTGAATTCCGACATTAAATTTCTTTCCCGGCGTGTAACATTTTCCATGATTTTACACTGTACAATCCGACACCCTGTCTATTCCGACACAAAATTTGTCTCCCAGTGCATGCAGGATTAGACAGGTTTCACTGTATATGTTGAATAAATCCGCTCCTTATTGCGATACTTTTAAATTTGGGGGACATTTTACATGAACGTAAAAATGACATATTGTTAATGCCTGGTAAAGAAAACCAATATGTCCAGTCTTAGTCTGGTAAAATTTTACCGCATTCTGTATGGTAATGCAAAACAGACCATGCACAATTTTAAAAACAGGTTGTTTTTCTCGAATAATCCCTATTTTATGTATTAACTTCACTCAAAAAGGAATTTTTGATTAAGAGGTCACTAGCCCCTTCACGGTAACTGTGGTACTACTCTTTTGCAGGGCAAAATAATAACGTTTGGCGAAGTTTTCACCATACTATATCATTAATAATACTGACCTGGTCATTATATCCCACGTGCAATGGTTCCTAGGTCATTATTGCTGTAAACAGTACCATTTGGAGTCATTGTTGTGTTTTAAAGTTTTCTTACCAGCCAATCAAATTCGAGTATTCTCAGTAGAGGTATAAATACCGGTAATTAACACGTTTAATGTGCCAATTCATAAAAACCCAACAAAAAAATGAAATGATTGATCGTTAAAATGTTTTAATGTATTAGATACCATATGTTTAATTTTCATTTAATAGTATTGATTTTTATCCCTTGAAAACAATTTTTTAAGAAAGATAACTCTGCTATTGGTCGTTCAAGTTAGCTCAGTCGGTAGAGCGCTCGCTTTGTGATCGGGAGGTCGTGAATTCGAATCTCGGCCGTAATTGACCTATGTCGAGAAAATACTTCTTCGCCAAGCGCTCGGCGCTTGAAGTGAAAGTTGCGGATCCTTCGTACGAGACCTTAAAACCATGGTCGATCCCTTGTTATGCCAGCCGTTGGCGCAATAAAGAACCCTCTCTGCTCAATGACTATGAGCGCCTAGCAAAGTTCAAAATTTAAAGTCCTTCACCGGCATATGGTGACGTCTGTACTTATATTTTGACCTTCTGACATTCCGTTCTCTTATAGGACTTAAGGTAAATATTATTTTCATATATACCTCATATTTTTAATTTTATGTTCTGAAAAGTAAATGTACAATATACATTAAAACAAAACCTGCCAAAAGTACAATAGAAGAAATAAGTAACATGAGTTCACCATCAACGCCACCAAGATATTTTCAATGCATATTTGAAAATATTCAGTTGTATTTATTTTTATAGGTACAGAGAGCGTGATGAGGCTGATCGATATTGATGGCGACGGATTACAAGACGTAGTTTTTGGTGCCGCGTCCACTGCGGATCTCGAAGCCATAATTAAAATAGACTCAAACGGAAGTTTGTGGGCATTCTGTAATGCATCAGGTTAGAGCGTTAGATGAATAAAATCACACGAAACTCATGATACGCATTTGTGAAAGAAAACATCCGATCTAAGACATGGCTGGGGAGGGTTATCATTTAGCAGATGGGCTGTTGTTTTACAGAGCCGATCGTTAGCTTTCCAGTTAGCGAGTTAAATTTTCATCAAGTACAATTTTTAAGACTAAAATAAGTATATTTTATTTGACAAACCACGAATAACATTTGTTAAAAAAATTATTATATCCAGAAACCTTCTAATATTAATAGGAAGGATATATCCATGTATTGGGACTCTTATTGGAATGAGGGGATATGACGGAAATGTTCTATGGAAAGTTCCCACAAGATCCGGGGCAATGCTAAACAATTGTGAAGATTTCGATCTAAATTTAGACGGGAACATAGATTGTGTCATTGGAGGGCGCAGTGCCATGATGGAGGCCGTGGACGTCAGGAATGGTAAGTTACCCCCCTCCAAAACCCAACTGTTTGGTCATTTGAAGGGGCCAATACACATGACTACATTCTATATAAAAGATATGAAAAAAAACTTTTTTCACCTGATTGAACGATTAACCAAAGAAATTCTCCTAAGGAAAACATCTCTGGGAGGCAAGTTCGCCATTTTTTAAGAAGAAGTGGAATTTCTACCAAGCAATGGCACTGCCCGATTTTAATGGAGACGGTGTCAAAGAGATATTGGTGATGCATGGCGGGGATCCCAGTATAGAATCTGATGTAAGAATTACAAATCAGCGTAGGTCATAAAAAACCGAGTTTGATAAGTCAATATTTCCATTTCTAATTTTTTTCTCTGTGATAACTCTTTGAAAGTTATCGTAGTTGATTTCTTGATAATTCTACTGGAATGTAAATTAGGCAGGTCGATAGGTCAGGAGTGTAGGAGGCTTCATATGCATGCAAATCTTGAGCGCATCTGTCTCTATGTCTGACGCTAGAAGGCCAAATATGCATGTAAATCCCGTGCGGCTGCCTTAGCGTTTGACGTCAGTAGCCGAGGACTATTGAAATCTTTACATTTTATTTCACAATGAAATGGAAATATAAGGAATCACAGTCTAGTTAGTATAGTATGCCAAGGACATCAAGGATAGTGGGAAACATGAGATAATGGAAATTATCCCATGTTTCCCACTATCGTTGATGCCCTGGCATACTATACTAACTAGACAGTGATTCCTCAAATGAAATACACCAGAAGTGTACAGGAATAACTTTAGTATGTCGTTTTATAAGTTTCCTATAGAGGTACCCATAAATAGGCAAACAAACAAGCAAATTCAAAGAATTGTGGTCCCCTGCTTTCGGTGTCTTTGTGGGTGAGATGTCATTTTTTATGACATATTGTCTTAAATATGAAAACCTTATAATATGTCATTTAGAAATTTAAAAATTAATCCTGAAGGTCAAGGTCAATAGGTCACAAATCATGCTTGGAAATAGTTTGTCACAGGTAATGAACATGTCAAATATGAAAGTCATGATATCTCTTCTCAATATAAAGAACAAGATGTGTTTCTGAAACACTGAGGACCAATAATGGCAACATTGCGAAGATTAAACTTTTCTTAAATGCAAATTGAATATATTATTACCCCAAAAACTAAATGTTATTAATAGTAGTTGAAACTCCAAGGTCAAGATCATTCTTGAAATCCAGTGAAAGGTCTTGTCACAAGGTTTAAATATGTGAAACATGAAAGCCTTAGCCCTAACCTTTATAAGTTATGGTCAAGATTTGTTTTTTAAAAGTAAGCTAAACTTCAGGGTCAAAGGGTCGTAGTTCTTTGTATCCAATGAAAGGTCTTCTCACAAGAATTACTTATGTGAATTATGAAAGCCCAATCCCTTACCGTTCAAAGGTTATGGCCAAGGTTAAAGTTTTTTCACAAGAAACAGAAATTCCCAGGTCAACGTCAATAGGTCAAGGTTGTTGGTATCCAGTGAAAGGCCTTGCTACTAGTATGTGAAGTATGAAAGTCCTAGTTTGTACCATTCAAAAGTTATGGCCAAAGTAAAAGTTCGGAATTTTGGTGTAAAAGTGGGTTAAACTCCAAGGTTAAAAGGTCAAATTTGGTGGTATCCAAAGAAAGGACTTGTCACAAGGAATACACATGTGAAATATGAAAGTCATAGCTTTACTTAATCAAAAGTTATGGGCAAGGTTAAAGTTTTTGTGACGGACGGACAGACTGACGGACAGACGGAGAGACGGACAGGAGAATGAGATTTAATGTCTCTTCGCTTTCGCGAAAGCGGGGGATAATAAAGTAGATTAGCAATAAAGTTTTTTTTTATTCACACAACATACAGCATTATATACACATTTCAAAGGAAACAATGATGTGTGTTTCTTTATTTTAAGAGAGAGAAAAAGAGAGAGAGTAAAGGTTCAAGTTGAGAGAACAGCAGTGTTGCAACCACTGTTGAAATAACGACCACTATTGAAATAATTATTTCAATAGTGGTTGAGAGTGTATTTCAATAACAAACACCTGTTGCAACCCCTATTGAAATTCGACCACTAGTCCAAAATAAAAAATACCTTTGTTTCCCCTAACGCGACCGACCAAATTAAATCGCACCGACTGAAAAGATTTTTTGAATAAGATCACTCAAATATTTTTTTATTGTTAACCAAGTTTTATAAAATACTAGGGATGTCAACGAGTACCCGGTTAACCGGGTACTCGATCGAACGTCCGAGTATCGAATACTAAAATCGGTACTCGGTTACTCGGATGTATATTTTTAAATATTTCTAAGCTTATTTATTAATGCATTAAAACATCGGTTTTAAAACGTAAAATGTTCATTGCACTTGTACATTCAGTAATTAGGGTTTCCTATGCCTCTAAATGACCGTTATCGCCTGTGGCAATGTTTATACAGTAATTATCGTGACCAAACACCTGATGTACCTACCCGGGCTTTTCTCACCTTCGACTGTCGTCTTCCCTTATATTTAGTTTGCTTTAATTATTTGTTTTCATTGAACATCGTTTAAGGTCCATTATATTTAAACAAATTAAATAATTTTGTCAATTCTCCAAGAAGCCGTAAATTCTTGGGAAAGAGACAGACGATATTGCACGTGCGATTGTTGATTTGGATGCATTTGATTACATGCCAATTAATGCAAATGCTTTAAAAATCTTATGTCCATCGTTGCTCTAAACTACAACATACCGTATCGTAATTCTATGAAATCTAGGATCAAAAAGTGTACGAAGATCGTATAAATCCGCTCTGTTATAGGATAACTTGATCAAGTTTATACCGTACATATAGCTCAGACAACTTATCACTTGGACATCAAACGCACCAAAGAGTTACATTACAGTTACGGAACAGATTATTTTTTAAACAAAAACACTGTGAACCATTTCTGATTTTATTTCTCGTATTTGTCTGATAAATAACTTGAACTTAAAAAAATGTTAGATTAAATTTCGTCGGTTACAAAGTGGACATAATTGTTACAACGCATTTGCAGGTAACCTCCCATCGGTTTTATTTTTACAAGAGTTTGAAATGTTTTACAGTTATCAATTAACTTGTTCATATTTATTTACACTTTTACCGAGTACCCGGGTACTCGATCGGAAAAACGTCCGAGTAACCGAGTATTTAAAATTGACCGATTTGACATCCCTATAAAATACAATTTCATTAAAATCAGTTTTTTAAAAAAACGTCCGACATTGTTCTACTGTGATTTTGAAGCATTTGTTGGAAACAAAATGACATCCAGATGTGATTACACGGCATTAGCTCTTCATTAAACAATGGCGATATCTCAATCTTATGCTTTTAAGCTAATTTGAATTATTCACTCTTGAAACATTTCGATAATAAAATTTACCATGACTAATTAAGAGTGTTTCGGAGGTGTCTTTGCGTCTCCATGTGAGTGAATAAATTTTCGAAAGTGACGTTAAACAACAAACAAACCTGTCTTTGAATTCAAGGTACGTAATAATACATCGTATGGCCCGCCTCATGAGTAGATGAGGGGCCCACCTAGTGAACACATCATTCAATTTCACTGCATTTTATTTAATTTGAGTTTTGATCTAATAACCAGTTCATCTATGTTCCTATGTTTACTATATGCCATTATGGAACCATAGGAGCTGTTGTAAATTAGTCTGCATATTCATCCTGATAAATAAAATTCAGTTGTTCTTTCTTCATGCCTTTATTTAGTGGTTAAACTTCGTGACTATGACAATGTATATAGCATTTTTATCATTTGTAGATTCGGTTTGGTTCAATTAAATATTGTTAAAATACTCTTTCCAAATAGTTTTGGAGTCATGATTCAGCTTCCCGAGACGTCCAGGGTATTTTTCTATTACATGTAGGCCTTTGAACATTGGTTGTTTCTATGCTTTTAATCCCTACGAGATTTCTTAGGACGGCATTTAAACATTTCCACATTGCTCCAAATTTAGACTTACTCAACACTTTTTTGCCATTAAGCAGTGGGGGATCTTTTTTGAGCAAGCATCTTCTGCGACACTGGACTTAAAGTTTTTATGGTCCCCTTTGAGGGACCGTTTTCAACGTTACTCATTGGAATTTGATCCTGCGATTTAAAATTATCCACTTACTTCTTAACTCCAAAGCAAAATGCTCTGAACCACTGCAAATATCATGGCCCACAAAAAAGTACATTGATCGTCTATAACCTCTGAAGGCTGATGGAAGGTTTGAAAAAATATACTCGTATGTCTGGTCTCTGCGTATTTGAGAATTTTGTCTATTTCATTCAATTTATATAAATGTAATGGCATGAGTATTTCACAAGTTCAACTAAATAACAGTTGTGAATTAATTAATCATGAATTTTGCTTTTAAACGGCAAATGTACGATGCTTAGTATTTTGTTCACAAATCGCTTTCTTTTGTACTTTTCATATTTATAAAGGTAATTTTCCATTTAATTTTCGAATGTATATTCAAAGCTGCTGTCAGAAAATAAAATTGTTTACCTACCTACCGACCCAACTTGAGAATTAAGGGTCGGGTTAGGGGAAACAAAGATATTTTTAATTCCGGCCCTATTGAAATGATCAATAGTGGTTGAAAGTGCTTTTCAATACCAAACATAGGTTTGCAACCACTATTGAAATAATGTTCACATTTGAAATAAATATTTCAATAGTGATTAACATATAGATTTCAAAAGTGATTGAAATGCTGATTTCATTAGTGCTTTAAACAATGATTCCAATAGATATTAAAATAATTAATAGTTACTGACAATGATTTTAATATCAAAACCACATTGCAAGCTCTATAGAAGTATCCCAAATATCAAAACAAAAATAAGGTTGAATTACATATTCTGTTAAAAATATTATAACTAAAGTTGTTTTGTGTTCCTTTTTTGAAGAAATTTCAATTAGTGCACGGACACTATTATTATACTGACCTACAGTAGGCAAATGTTATAAGCAAGCTCCTGCTGAATTTTGCCGAATCGGCGAAAAACAATTAATACTCGTATATGCAATTTTGAAATAATTTCTTATGCATTCCAAACCACTATTGAAATAATTATTGTCCCCCGCTTTCGCGAAAGCGAGGGGACATTAAATCTCATTCGTCTGCCCGTCTGTCTGTCCGTCACTCTGTCCGTCCGTCACAAAAACTTGAACCTTGCCCATTACTTTTGATTTAGTGGAGCTATGACTTTCATATTTCATATGTGTATTCCTTGTGACAAGTCCTTTGTTTGGGTACCACCAAATTTGACCTTTTGACCTTGACCTTGGAGTATGACCCACTTTTACACAAAAATTCCAATCTTTTACTGTGGCCATAACTTTTGAATGGTAGGTACTGGGACTTTCATATTTCACATATGTATTTTTTGTAGCAAGACCTTTTATTGGATACCAACAACTTTGACCTTGACCTTGAAAATTTCCGAACTTATGAAAAAACTTTAACCTTGACCATAACTTTTGAATGGTAAGGGCTAGGGCTATTATAGTTCATATATATAATTCTTGTGAGAAGACCTTTCATTGAATACCAAGAACTTTGCCCCTTGGACCTTGACCTTGGGATTTGACCTTCTTTTCAAAAACTTTGACCTTGGCCACAACTTTTGAACAGTAGATAGCAGGACTTTCATATTTCACATATGTATTCTTAGTGGCAAGACCTTTCATTTGATACCAACAATCTTGAACTTTTAACCTTGACCTTGGAGATTTTTTGTACTTATGAGAAAACTTTAACCTTGACCATAACTTTTGAATGGTAGGATTTATCATTAGACCAGTTTTTTCTTCAAACAAACGCACAAATTCTTCCAGAAACCAGAAGTCTCTGTTGAGACTGTAGCTCTACTGGTATGTACTTATCAAAAACCATTGCATAATTTTATGTATCTTAGTGTAGTCTACTTGTGTGCCAAGTTATATTGAAATCAGATCAAAATTGTAGGAGGAGTAGCGTTTTAAAGGAATTTCACAGAAAATTCTATTTTTAGTAACCATGGCAACACCGTTCATCGAAATCAAAAACCAATGCACTATTTTATGTATCTTAGTGTAGTCTACTTGTGTGCCAAGTTATATTGAAATCAGATCAAAATTGTAGGAGGAGTAGCGTTTTAAAGGAATTTCACAGAAAATTCTATTTTTAGTAACCATGGCAACACCGTTCATCGAAATCAAAAACCAATGCACTATTTTATGTATCTTAGTGTAGTCTACTTGTGTGCCAAGTTATATTGAAATCAGATCAAAATTGTAGGAGGAGTAGCGTTTTAAAGGAATTTCACAGAAAATTCTATTTTTAGTAACCATGGTAACACCGTTCATCGAAATCAGAAACTGATGCTCTATTCTATGTATCTTAGGATAGTCTACTTGTGTGCCAAGTTATACTGAAATCAGACCAAAACTGTAGAAGGAGTAGCGTTTTTAAAGAATTTCACAGAAAATTCTATTTTTAGTAACCATGGCAACACCGTTCATCAAAATCAAAAACCGATGCACTATTCTATGTATCTTAGTGTAGTCTACTTGTGTGCCAAGTTATATTGAAATCAGACCAAAACTGTAGAAGAAGTAGCGTTTTTAAGGAATTTCACAGAAAATTCTATTTTTAGTAACCATGGCAACATCGTTCATCGAAATTAAAAACCGATGCACTATTCTATGTATCTTTGTGTAGTCTACTTGTGTGCCAACTTATTTTGAAATCAAACTAGAACTGTAGAAGGAGTAGCGTTTTTAAGGAATTTCACAGAAAATTCTATTTTTAGTAACCATGGCAACACCGTTCATCGAAATTAAAAACCGATGCACTATTCTATGTATCTTAGTGTAGCCTACTTGTGTGCCAAGTTATATTGAAATCAGACCAAAACTGTAGAAGGAGTAGCGTTTTAAAGGAATTTCACAGAAAATTCTATTTTTAGTAACCATGGCAACAATGTTCATCGAAATCGAAAACCGATGCACTATTCTATGTATCTAAGTGTAGTCTACTAGTGTGCCAATTTATAATCAAATCAGACCAAAACTGTGGAAGGAGTAGCGTTTTAAAGGAATTTCACAGAAAATTCTATTTTTAGTAACCATGGCAACACCGTTCATCGAAATCAAAAACCGATGCACTATTCTATGTATCTTAGTGTAGTCTACTTGTGTGCCAAAGTATATTGAAATCAGACCAAAACTATAGAAGGAGTAGCATTTCAAAGGAATTTTACAGAAAATTCTATTTTTAGTAACCATGGCAACACCGTTCATTGAAATCAAAAACCCATGCACTATTTTATGTATCTTAGTGTAGTCTACTTGTGTGCCAAGTTATATTGAAATCAGACCAAAACTGTAGAAGAAGTAGCGTTTTTAAGGAATTTCACAGAAAATTCTATTTTTAGTAACCATGGCAACATCGTTCATCGAAATTAAAAACCGATGCACTATTCTATGTATCTTTGTGTAGTCTACTTGTGTGCCAACTTATTTTGAAATCAATCTAGAACTGTAGAAGGAGTAGCGTTTTTAAGGAATTTCACAGAAAATTCTATTTATAGTAACCATGGCAACACCGTTCATCGAAATTAAAAACCGATGCACTATTCTATGTATCTTAGTGTAGCCTACTTGTGTGCCAAGTTATATTGAAATCAGACCAAAACTGTAGAAGGAGTAGCGTTTTAAAGGAATTTCACAGAAAATTCTATTTTTAGTAACCATGGCAACAATGTTCATCGTAATCGAAAACCGATGCACTATTCTATGTATCTAAGTGTAGTCTACTAGTGTGCCAATTTATAATCAAATCAGACCAAAACTGTGGAAGGAGTAGCGTTTTAAAGGAATTTCACAGAAAATTCTATTTTTAGTAACCATGGCAACACCGTTCATCGAAATCAAAAACCGATGCACTATTCTATGTATCTTAGTGTAGTCTACTTGTGTGCCAAAGTATATTGAAATCAGACCAAAACTATAGAAGGAGTAGCATTTCAAAGGAATTTTACAGAAAATTCTATTTTTAGTAACCATGGCAACACCGTTCATTGAAATCAAAAACCCATGCACTATTCTATGTATCTTAGTGTAGTCTACTTGTGTGCCAAGTTATATTGAAATCAGACTAAAATTGTAGGAGGAGTAGCGTTTTGAAAAATTGTTTACAGACAGACGGACAGACAGACAGACAGACAGACGGACGGACGCCGGACGCATTACTATCGCATAAGCTCTTCTGGTCTCTGACCAGTAGAGCTAAAAATTGTGTATTATCGCATTCCCACAGAAGGTGTTCTATTGTTACATCATCAGTATGACAAAAACTGCATAATTTACAGTCATTTTTATTTTGAATAAAAATGAATTTGTTGCTAAGATTTTGTTTATAATTCTATATTGAAATCATTGGAGTCTACAGTCTTTTGTTACGCTAAAGGGTATCATGTGAATTTTTTTTCCATTCCTGACTTCCAACTTCTAAAAGCTCACTCCAATATGTTTTACTTGTTGCAACAGAAGAATTTTGAATAAGGATTTCATAATAGCATTTGGATTTTAACGTCCGTCCCAAATCCTTCTAAATCGTACTGTAAGGAATTGGAAAAATTATTTTTCTTATTTATATGGAATAATTCAACCCATAGGGTAAAGAAAGAAGTAATTGTGAAAAAAATATGAAGAAGGGTGGTTGAAAATGTCTCTATGAAATTATTTTAGATAAGACATCTTATTTTTACAAATAAAGGGTTGGGAAACCTCATTCCTAAATTTAATTTGAACAAATTTATAAGTTGTGGTATTGAACACACTGCAACTCTTTTAAAAACACTAAAAAATAAATTTTGGATAGATGTTTTTAAGTCCTGGATAATGTTGCAAAATCTTGAGAAAAAGATTGATGTTGTTGGTGACTCACCACTATTTACAATCCACATTTGCATATTGGTGGAAAACAATTTTATAATGAACAAATTTTTGACAGCAACATTAGACGACTTGATGATATCATTAATGATGATGTTTCACTTTCTTCTTATGAGCATTTCTGCAACACTTATCCAAATATAAAGATAATTTTTTTAGAATTCAGTAGTATCCCAGATAGCAGGATGTTATTGGACCTTTGTTGGGCCAACAACGCTCCTTATGTTGGGCCACTGTTTGAATTCAACATTGGGCCATCGGTAATTTGCTCTTCGGCCCTTAATCAACCCAACTTGTTGGTTTATTGTTGGGCCAGTGTAACAGTTCATATTGGGCCACTGTTGGGCCAATGTATTATTTCAATATTGGGCAAACGTCATTTTATACAATTGGGCCATTGTAAGCAACTAATGTTGGGCCAACGGTAATTTGCTCATTGGCCCTTAATCAAACCAACTTGTTGGCTTATCGTTGGGCCAATGTAACAGTTAATATTGGGCCACTGTTGGGCCAATGTATTTTTTCAATGTTGGGTAAACGTCATTTTTGTACAGTTGGGCCATTGTAAGCAA
>NW_026937818.1:0-8279 GCF_032062105.1 Saccostrea cuccullata | reverse complement strand
TTATTTTCCTATTGTTGGCATTTTCTCCCTATCTTTAACTGAAAATAAATTTTTTAAATCCAAAATGAAATCAAGATATTTATGTTAACATGTGGATATACTCTACATGAAAAGCTAACTCTCTTATAGAGGGACATTTCAAGAATTATTTTAAGAATTAAACAAGAGGCCCATGGGCCACATCGCTCACCTGAGAAGCTTAGGCCTAGCTGTTCTTTACCAGATTTCCCCCTTGTAATACCTATTGTGGCCCACCCTACTCCTAGGGATCATGATTTAAACAATTAAAAATATACACTACCCCAAGGTGCTTCCACATAAATCAGCTTTTTTTGCCCGGTGGTTCTACAGGAGATTTTACATTTTCCCCCCTAAATATTTCAATGTAAAACTTGGATTCCCCATTGTGGCCCCGCCCTACCCTCGGGGCCATGATTTACACAATTTAGAATCTACACTACCCCAGGTTGCTTCCAGATAAACTTCAACATTTCTCGTTTCCTGATTCTATAGAGAAGAAGATTTTAAAAGTTTTTTTTCCCTATATTTCAATGTAAAACTTGGATTCCATATTGTGTTTATAATGACTTCATTATATTTTTGTCTTTTCTTGATAATTAGCAATTTCAGTCAAGTGTGCAGTTCGACATTACGTCGCGATCTTTTTCGACAGATACATCAAGCGTAAACAACCCACGGAGCAACCAATCAGGGATTAGAAGAAACTTCCAGTCATAAAGCTTGCGGTGAGGAGGCGTATACTTTTTACCTTGAGCACAGCTGTCATCATAATTTGTGACGTAATGCAAAACTGCACACTTAACTGAAATTGATATTCTCCCCTTGTATGTGGACTTGACCTTTCATTTTGACAATTTTAAATCTCATTCACCTATACATGAAGTTTTGTTAAAATCAGCCCTGTGGATATTGAAAAGAAGTAAAAAATGTGAAACTTTTACAGACGGATTGACGGACGGACGGCGCAGATTGGGTGATCAGAAAAGCTCACTTGAGCTTTCAGCTCAGGTTAGCTAAAAAGTAAGTTATATTTATCATCGTAATTGAAACATGGGATGATTTGCATAACGGGCTAAGCCATGTTTCCCACTATCGTTGATGTTCCTGGCATACTATACTAACGAGACAGTGATTCCTTATATTTCCATTTCGTTGTGAAATTTAATTGTTTATTCAGACTTAAAATGTAGATTTAAATTACACGAGGACTCCCATGCCAATTTCAACAGTCCGCCCACCGACGTCAATTGACAAACACAAACGCAGGCTAGCCGCACGAGATTTATATGCATATTTGGCCTCCTTAGCGTCACAAAGAGAGACAGATGAACACGAGATTTGCATGCATTTCAGGCCTCCTTAGCTCCTGACCTATCGACCTGCCTAATTTACATTCCGGTAGAATTATCAAGAAATCAACTCCGCTTACTTTCAAAGAGTTATCACAGAGAGAAAAGTTAGAAATGGAAATATTCTCGCTTCATTTCTCCAGTTCATTTTCTGAGGAAATGATATTTTATAAATAAATTCATTAATTGATAGAAGTTCCAGTCTGCGTTCATGGTCGTATAGTAATTTCTCGAAATAACCCCAAAATTTTGCGTTATAACGCGTAAGTTACGCTTTATATCGCGAAAGTTACGCGTTATAACGGGGGAAACTTACGCGTTTATTCGCGAAAGTTTCGCGTTATGTTGCGAAAGTTTTGCGTTAATAAGTTAAAATATTTTGTTTTTTTTTTTTACCTACAAAAATGAACTCAATGGGCTTTCGTAGTTTGCAAAAAAAAATAAAATAAATTTACCAATCCTACTTTTGTTTTTTTTATCATATAATGTTATTGTTTTATACAAAACTGCACGTATAGGTTTATCATTTTTCAAAGATAAACCGAAACAAAGACATTTTTTATCGTTTACAATATACATATCTTTTTAAAATACGGGGGAAAAAATCAAAGCCCTCAAAGTACAGAAAGCCGGGCTCATTTACAGAGTAGAATGGATTTCTGACACGAATCACTTTTATATTCTGATGATTTTTTTAAACTATCAATATAAATGATAAGACACTGACAGTGAGTTTTTAAATCCAATACCACGGTCCTTTTTTGTCAGAATCAAAATTTAAACCTGGTACCCCAATGTAAAAAAACGGGAAAATTTTGGGTTTTCCCTTCCCCCAAAATCTATGTGTAGAGAACTACGGAACCTGATTTTAAAAAATTTGGTAATGAATATGTTTTTTGACTTATGAAAGTTTTCAAAGTCATTACTACTAATGTTTATTTTATATAGATAAATCTTCATTTTATTTGGCGTCGTTTTTATCTAAAAAACGGTTGAGAGTAAGAACTTTTTTTTGGGTAATTTTAAAAATTTGGCGACTATGGGGTCAACATCCTGCCTTGAACAGGATCACGTAAGCCGGCAATTGCTCTTTGAGAAAATAAACCCCGGCTAAAAAGAGTTCGTTGAAAAAAATTACTCCTCTTTGTACTTTAAAGACATGCAATCATGCATGGTATCCTTTTATGGCCTTATGCCATCAAAGTACTGAAAGTACTGAAAAGCGGTTAGCAGGCTTTCACCCAATATGTACAGTGTACAATAACAAAAAATGCATTGAATGATGATATTAAAGTAGGCATGCATATCTTTTTCCAGTGTCATCAGCGAAGAAGCAGACACACTGAATTTTTGTATACTTAACAAAATTGGAAACCAATAAGATCCCAGCCCGATGTCACAAATGTTTGTTTCAAAATATCAACCTGAGACTTTTATTTTGAAAGACAGGAAGTTCAATTTCAAAAATTTCTCCCCAATTGTCTCCATTGGTGGCGTCCAAAAGTGCTCAGAACAAAAAAAATTATCTTGATGTTGCAAATTTAATTGGCTTTCATGCTCTATTGATTCTGAAATTAGGTAACTGTAAAGGCTACTATAGCAAACAACTAAAAAAGAAAATAAAATGATAATTCAAATTCTTTAGATTAATTGATGGGGAGTACGGTACATAGATCTTTAGCTGGCTAGTCTGAGAAAAACGGATGGCCCAGCAAAATTAATTAATTTCAGAGAGCTTCAGTTTCGTAGGCTCACTGCGGGTCAGCAGGTGTGACCTGTTTTTGGGGATTTTTACTTCTCCTGGGCCCCGGAAAATTTTAAAATATTTGTTTTTCTTTTGAGATCGATCACTGTTCATTCTGTATTTTGATACAATATTTGAGTACATCTGTTTATTAATATTATAAATTTATTTCTCTCAAAAGGAAAGAAAGACAAGAAAACAGGATAATAAAGTTTTAAGAAATGTATACATTATTGACTTTTCATACAATTAAATTTTTAATAAGTAAATGGAATATGACAATTATTTAAAAAAAAAGTTTATATAGTATAAACGAACATATACTGAGTATTTGGAAATTTTTTCATTAAATATTTTTTTAAAAAAAAAAAAAAAACCGTGTAAAGGGAAAAAGTTGTTGTTTAATCCATAAATACAGTTTTTTAAAAAATTTAAAGGTTCCCTAAAAGTCAGTGTATAACAAACAATTAAATTGTCCATTGCAAGAATTACCTAGGTATCATTGTAAATTTCTTCAATATTTTGCATAAGCAATACATTGTTTTTTGTTTGTTTTTTTTAATATAAAAACAAGTATGCGAATTTCTATCAATAGTCAAGATTGTATTTTAATTTTTATTTCTTCTCAAAGGCTCCCAAAAAGATAATTAAAAAATTGGACAAATTAAAATTCAAAAAGTATTTTTACAACTTATACCTTGCATAGGAATTTAGCAAACTTTCAAAAAAAATCATTCATTAGATATAATTTTCAATTTGTGCTTATCGTCAAGATTTTTCATGCCTCTTTTTTTCTGGGGCATATTTTATATCGGCTGATTTTAAAAAAAAGGATCGAATGCCGATTAAATTTTTTTCTCCAATTTTTAAAAATTAATTTGAGTATTTTCAGGCTCCCATTATTTTTTTTTTAAAAAAAATGTGATCGTTTAAAATCGTTTTAAAATTAATGATAAAATTTATCCCTGGAAACAAAGCTTTTATCATCTTTTAAATAATTTCAATTGAGAAAAAAGGAGAAGAAAAAAAAACGTTTCATTATGGAAGTAATCCATAACTGTACAACTTACAGATGTATTCAGTATTTTTATATAAAGGATTTCTTCGTGTACTAGTATTACTTAAGTTAATTAAAGGGATGCCTTAATATTTTGGAAAATGAAACTCTCCGATGTTTTGCAGTCGGGAATAACCTTCAACCCCTTTTGTGAGTAATTAACCCGTCCTCCCTGTGCCCAGTAGCATAATTCGGTCAAATATTTATTGTTCATGAGGGGTGCCTTTTAAAATTTTAAAACAGGCACCTGAATTTTTATCATGTTTAAATTAGCCAAATATCGAAACATTCTACCCCCCCCTATATATAAATACACAAGGTGTCCAACGCCATTTTGACCACCTGTTCGATTCAGGTTCAATTTAACACATAAATCGGAAATGCCTACTGGTTTTGTGTAGCATTGGGTTCAAACATGATATTTCTCGCTATACATTTCTTTTGTTTTTTAAATATTATGTAAAAGCAAAAATTTCCCTTAAAAAAAAGCTATTGTCATTAAATTATTTACATATTATAGATGTACATTTAATGCTAT
This sequence comes from Saccostrea cuccullata, assembly GCF_032062105.1. Taxonomy (NCBI): domain Eukaryota; kingdom Metazoa; phylum Mollusca; class Bivalvia; order Ostreida; family Ostreidae; genus Saccostrea; species Saccostrea cuccullata. The sequence goes on along the minus strand of NW_026937818.1, from coordinate 3,570 downwards.
GGGGCGATGATTCTCTAAAATTTTGAACAAAATGCTGAACTTTTCAAGACTATTCAAACTTTCTTAAATGAATGTGGTCGTTTTTCAAAATAAGTTTACTTTTTTTTTTTCACCATCTCAAATTATATTTGAAAATTTAAAGAATTTATTCCTTTTTATTGCTACAATGTATACAATGTATATAGTGCCAAAGTATAAAATAGTTTGTTTTACTTTGGCAATTTCACAAAATGTTATATCAGGAGAGGACTATCTAAGTTTCTGAACTTGTGTCTGATCCTTTTGACTTTGTCAAAAAAAGTTCAATTCATACATTTCTTCCTTATCCTTTTGACTTTGTCAATAAAATATTTTAATTCATACATTTCTTTAAAGTTTAATCAACGGTTGATAATGTTATCAGCTAAACTTCATGCTGACTTCGAATTTCTTCAAAAGGGCCCATCGCCATCAGCGATGTCACGGAAATTTAATCTCGGGAAAAAAAGCCCAACATAAACTTTTTTTAATACAACAATTATAAATTTATTTCATTGACAAACAAAATCAGAAAAACATTAAAAAACCGAAAGATTATGTTGTTTTATAGTCTTGATTTTATTTAACATATGTTATATGTGTTAGAAACAAATCATAGGTACAGGAAAAGGTTTGTTAAGTTTCCGTTGTCGATAGGTAGCGCCTTATGGAAGTTTCCGGGGTCGATAAAAATCGGAAAACTGGATAAAACGGTTAGCTTCGCTAACCGCTTAAAAAAATTTAGTATTTTGGGGGGGGGTGGGGACAATAAAAGATAGAATTTCTTGATGAATTTTTTAGTAAGTAATAAATAAAATAAATTAAAAATTTTTCTGGTCCTAAATTTTTGCATAACACATGTTGTATTGCCACATAATTCAGCTAGGACTATAGGAAGAACCTCATATAAATTATCATTTTTTTAAATTTTGAAATAACATTAAAAAACATAAAATCAGGTGTTGCACACTATAATCGAATAGAGTTTTTATTGACGTGTCAAAGGAATTTATTCGTGCATCATATGAATGAAGGATAACTGCAGAAACTGTAGTTAAAGAAAATGATAAAAAATAATTTCAAATTCAAGTCAGTTAATTTATGAGAGTAAAAATCGATTTGAGACGCGCTTCAATTCAACTGTTGTCCTCCTTAATCCAGTTGATAAATCCATCATTCAATTGTTGAGCTCAACATTGTGCTAAATTATTGCTCGCAAAAATTATTTTAGACTTCGATGTGAGTGATATGTTGATCTCTTTCAATTGAATGTATCTTTAATTGTTGTGCGCATTAAAATTAAACTATTGTTTATATAAATTCAATTGATTTATCGGAGGACAATTCTATCGTTGCGAGCGCCATGCAGGTTTTTTCCCCAAATAAACCGTTCACGGTAGTTCAGTCGATAGAGTGCTCGCTCTTTGATCCGTTTACTGGAAAGTCGTGATCGAGTTCAAATGTGAATCTTGGCCGTGACTGACCTGAATGGGCAGTAACTGTTCCTTTGTCATGCGTTTAGCACTCAAACTGAAACATTTGAATTTTGTCCATGAGATGCATCAGAAGCAAATTGAAAGTGGGAGGGGGCTAAGTGAAAAGAAAAAAATTGACAAGCCCCCCCCCCCCCCCAAAAAAAAAAGATTAATGTGTCCAAAGACGAAAATCCTATTTCGTTGGGTGGGGGTGGGGGTAGGATGTTCCGACGCCTATGAGATGTCAAATAATACAGAACCCTTATTGCTCAGTGGTCAGTGCTGAGTATGATTGAAAAATTCTCGACTGGGCGTAAAACAACATGCAATATCAATCAAATAAACTAATGATGTAACAACCCAAATCGCACAATATTAAGGATATCACTTATATATATTTGAAGAAATCTTCTAATGAATTGTTTCACTCATCTAATGAATCGATGACTTCATTGGTCTAATAATTTTAAAATGCGTTAAATTACATGCTTTTATGTCAAATTGGTGCTCCATGCAAAACTATAACCCCCCACCCTTTTTTCAACAATAATAATGATTTACCTTTTTCGGTCTATGCAGTCAAAAGTTAATAAACCCCAATGTACATTTTCCTCGATCACAACGAAATTAATGAAGGGCTTTGATACAAGGTATTACGTCAAACGTTTCCTCTTTAAAAGCATATATATGTCGACGACATATATATAGAGATGGCTTACCGGTTTACAAGTGTCAGAATCGTCCCTTTGTCAGGAGGGGATATTACTGTAAATTGAAGCGCTATTTTAGCATTTTTGAGCATTTCCTGCTATTGCAAATGCATTTTATATAAGGAAATTAAATTTTAGAATTATAGAAGGTTTTGTTATAAAATAATCAATTCAATATTTCTATATAATTCCTGGGATCGGATATAAGATAATCTTTTCTTGAATTTAATGCTGAAATAAACTTTTTCTCCAAAAATTTATTGAAAAAGGTGGTCCTAATGTTTGCGAAAATATTTGAAATTCTCCAATGGTTAAAATGTCAGTATAGAACAAATAAATTGGAAAATGGGCAAAGATTATTTTGGAAATAATACATAGGCGTCGGAACCGGGGGGGGGGGCTTAGCTCCTCCCTTTTTTCCAAATATATACTTAGTATAGATATTGAACATTGCTTCGTAGGTTACCCCCCCCCCCAACTTTCCACAGATAAGTCGCAGTATAGATTAAAAAAGAGGAAAGTGGTGGTTTGGAAAAAAATTTTGGTACGAAGTTAGAACACCCCCCCCCCCCCCCCCCACACACACACACACACATGAAATAGGATTTTCGTGTTTGGGAAATGGACATTTCCCCCTTCTTTTGGTTTTTTTGTTTTTGTTTTTGTTTCTTTTTCTTTTTTGCTTGTCAGGATTTTTTGAAGGTATATTTTTTTATCTTAGCGCCCCCCCCCCCCACTTTCAATTTGCTTCCAACGCCAATGTAATACTTTATTTCAGATATGTTTGCTTGTAGGATTTGTAATGAAAACGAATATCAGTCATTCAGGCGCAGATCTAGGAAATTTTTCAAGTGGGTGGGTGGGGGGGGGGGGGGGTTGAAGGCGAAAAGAGTTATTACAACGTACGTTGTACACATACATATAGTTAAATAACTTAATAGGATACAGGGTGGAGTATGGGTTTTAAGAGTGGGAGGTTGATCAACCTCGGAAAAACTACTCGTATGGATTACCAGAAAGTTTTTCAAAAAGAAGGGAAAATAAATATCCGAACCTGAAAATCCTATTTTGTAAAGGGGCTGGGGTTTCATTTTGTTTTCACAATCAAATTTATTTATATATTACTACGGAAGCCCAATGAGCTCATTTTCGTAGGTAAAAAAATAAATTTTTCGCATTATAACGCGTAACTTTCGCGATATAACGCGAAACTTTCGCAATATAACGCGTAACTTTCGCGATATAACGCGAAACTTTCGCGAATAAACGCGTAACTTTCGCGTTATTTCGCGAAATAATATGCATATAGTAATGTTACTCAGGAACATTGATCTTGACTGCCAGATAAGAACATGAACACAAACTGG
>NW_026937817.1:0-8275 GCF_032062105.1 Saccostrea cuccullata | reverse complement strand
GAATCAGTTCATATCTGTTTAATTGGAATTAAAGAAGAAATTGAATATAGTAAGTCAAATGTTATTGTTCTCTATATCATTTCTCAATGCGATAATTCTGCCCCCCCCCACTTTTTCACATCCTTACTTATACTATGAAATGTTGAAAGGAAGCCTGGTTGCCCCCCCCCCCCCCCACTTTTAGTGATGTACCGAAAATGTATTATTAGAATTGGTTGTTGACACTGATAAAAATTTAAACCCCCCCCCCCCCGAAATAGACTTTTGGCAAATTTCCCCCTTTTTTTTGCTTGTCAACTTTTTCAGGTAAGTAAAAAAAATTCTCTGGCTGCCCCCCTCCCCACTTTCAAAAACGATGTTACGCGCCTGACTGAGGACTATGTCACAATAAACGATGACACAAAACAGATCTCTCACTGTTCAATCATTTTCTGAAAGCCCAGTACAAATTTAAAACTTGCAGCCCTCCACCGTAAGTATTGATGTCTCAATATGAATGGTGAATTCTTACAAGGGATGTTAAACAATCAATTCTTTTTAAAAGCTACACGTTCAATCATGAACTTAAATGCGTTTGAATTTTTTTGCATTAACTTTATATCAAGCTTTAAAATTAATGGAGTTCTAATTGTCATGTTGATAATATTACTCTCCGATTCCAACAAATATGGTAAAATTTTACAAAAAAATCGTACTCATAAGTACTTTGCGCCATTCTTGATGCCTTCATATGCTTGTACATGTATCACTAAAAATGTTAACTGGCCTTCCAAATTGTCAGAGCTTACCCTAAAATTGTCAGGAGATATTGAATCAAATCCTGGTCCTCCAACAAACATAAATGAAGGCTCTCTTGTTTCATCTTACTCATCTTCGTCAATTATTGACGGTACTTCAACCGGGATATCATTTGTACATTTAAATGTCCAAAGCTTAAAGCCCAAGCTAGATATTCTAGAAAGTGAACTACATAATCACAGTATATTGTCATTTACTGAAACCTGGTTGAACAACGATGAATCACTTTCGGACATTTCGTTAAAAAATTTTCTAACACCATTTTGCTACTGTAGGAAAAATAAAACGGGCGGGGGCGTAGCCGTGTATGTCAAAGATCACATACTTGCAAAACGTCGATCGGATTTAGAACCTGCCACGGTCGAATGCGTCTGGCTTGAAATCGTTATTCGTGGACAAATCTATTATCGTTTTACTAACAGCGTGACAGTTTGCTTGATAGGGCGTGCTAAAACTTTGTATGCTGATTATCATTTTTAGTCATCGATTGGATGTTTGATTTCAATAGAATCAATAATACTTTGTATATGAGACACAGAACACAGCAATACCACTGACAATACTGACCAATCGCGTTGAATAAAAAACAATCACATGTGAACGGACAAAGCAAGTTTCACTTCCTATAATGATGAGCAACGTACATAGTACAACAGAAGCAGAGTGACCTTACTAATTCCATTCTTTAAATTTTCTTATATGTATCCAAAAAACCCACCCGGTCAAATCACAACAAATATAATACATGCTTTTTTGAGGACAGAAAACGAAACGGGCTTTGATTGACCACGTGTTGCTGGTGACTACAAATGCCGTACTGGTAAACAACCCTTCAATGTGATTGGACAGTATTATCAGAGGATTGTTGTATTCCGAGTTTCATATGCAAATTAGTATTGATTTTATTGATCCAATCGATGAGTAAAATGATAATCAGCACACAAAGTTTTAGCACGCCCCATCAAGCAAACTGTCACGCTGTTTGTAAAATGATAATATTTATACGGCACATTTTATCGTCCTCCAAACTCACCTTCAAGTATATGGGACGACATTGAACTCTCCATAGATCAAGCTTACAATACTAATATAAGCAAAATAATCATTGTCGGAGATTTTAATGCCAACTTACTATCACCTAACACACAGACCAATTATTTACTGAACATTATACAGACTTATAACATTTTCAAATTATTGAAGAACCCACATACTTCACTGAACATTCGACGTCACTTCTTGATATTATACTCGTTAGTAACACCTCACTTGTGGAGAGGTCCTCGGTTGGTGATTGCTTCTTAGACCAATTTGTTCGTTATCATTGTCCTACTTATGGCCTCCTCAGTCACCCCCCTTTAGAGTCTCATTGTTTTAAACGGAAAATATGGCTATTTGACAAAGGTGACTACACTACCTACCAACAAAATTTAGCCAACGTAAACTGGGACGACTTACTCACTGAATCAGTCATTGATAACAGTCTTAATAATATAAACAAAATCATAGTTGATAGTGCAAAATTGTCAATTCCTAATAAAACTGTGATAATTCGGAAATCTGACCCACCATGGTTTAACAGTACTTTAAGAAAACTTATTCGGAAAAGACGTCGTCTCCATAAAAAATCTAAACGGACTAAGAGAGATAGTGACCGTGAAAATTACAGATGTACTCGTAATCAGTGTGTCAGTCTTGTCCGTAAGCCTAGAGATGAGTATTACAGCAAGCTTTCATCTGAAATTAACGAGTGTAATGATTCTAAAAAATGGTGGAAATTAGTAAACAAGTTAACAAACTTTAACTCGAAACAACCTTTTACAAATACTCCTCTTACTTTCGAAGGTAAAACATATGAAGATGACAAGGAAAAAGCCGAATTACTTAATACTTTTTTCCTAAAGCAGTCATTAATCGATGATCATTCAACCACATTACCAAACATAGGTTCTAATAATTACGATACTCTTTTTGACTTAACTCTGGAGGAAACCGAAATAGAAGCAGTTCTTCAGTCCTTGGATACTTCTAAAGCTACAGGCCCAGATCTCATTAATCCCCGTCTTCTTAAAGAGGCAGCTTCTATACTAAAATTACCATTATGTAAACTCTTCAACATGTCTCTTAAGAAAGCAGTATTTCCAATGGAATAGAAAAGAGCAAACGTTACCCCTAAATAAAAAAAGGGGACAGAAACAATGTTTCTAATTATAGACCCATATCACTTATTTCCATAACTGGAAAGGTAATGGAAAGATGTATCTACAATCGTGTATATCTACATTTATCCAACAATAATTTCTTTTGTTCAAATCAGTCAGGTTTCATCCCAGGTGACTCGATGATAAATCAATTACTTGATATATCTAATGATATAGGTCAAGCATTAGATTCCGGAAAAGAAGTGAGAGCTGTTTTTTGTGATATAAGTAAAGCCTTTGATAGGGTGTGGCATGGGGGTCTTCTTTACAAACTAGAACTGCAGGGATAACCTGGAATTTGCTTAATTGGTTTAGAAGTTATTTAACAAACAGAGAACAAAAAGTAATACTCAACTCCACCTCATCAGCCTGGGGTAGCATCAAAGCTGGTGTACCCCAGGGATCTATTCTTGGTCCATTGTTATTTCTAATTTACATAAATGATATCGTATGTGGAATTAACTGTATTATTAAATTGTTTGCGGATGATACAACCCTGTATATAGTTGTTGAAAACGCATGTACAGCCAGTCAGATATTAAACAATGACCTTGAAAAGATAAGTGCATGGGCAAAGCAGTGGTTGGTCGATTTCAATCCTTCAAAAACTGAATGTTTACTTTTTAGTAATAGACGAATCCCCATCACACATCCTCCACTTTTTCTGAACAACCAACAAATTGTAAATGTGGAAAGTCATAAACATCTTGGTATACATTTTTCAAAAAATGGCCATTGGGATATGCACATACAAACAACTCTCCTGAAAGCATCTCAACGTCTACATACACTAAGAAAACTTAAATTTCTTATTGATAGAAAATCGCTTGAAAAATTGTATTTTTCCTACGTTAGACCATTATTAGAATATGGAGATGTCATATGGGATAATATGTCTAGTGATCTAGTCAATAAAATCGAGCATATCAATATCGAAGCCGCTCGCATAGTAACCGGATCTACGAAACTTGTAAGTCTTAATCGTCTTTATCAGGAGACTGGATGGGAATCTTTAAAAGACAGGAGATATAAACATAAAATTATACATTTTCACAAAATGGTATACGGCATAACTCCCCAATATCTCTCAGATCTAGTTCCACCGCAAAATCAAGATATACACAATCATTCTACTAGACAAAAGTGTAACATAAAGCAAGTCAAATGTAGAACTGATTACTATAGTAATTCCTTCATCCCGTCAACCATCAAACTTTGGAACGAGTTACCTGATTCTATTAAACAGAACCCTTCGCTTTCTAATTTAAAACGCTATTTAAATGTAAACAATCCAAATCGCAAACCCCCTCAATATTACTATACTGGTAAACGTAAGGAACAAATACTGCACACAAGACTACGTCTCGAATGTAGCTCACTAAATAGTCATTTATTTTCTCGAAATATTGTCAATAGCCCTAACTGTAATTGTGGTAAGATTGAAACTTCCGAACATTTTCTCCTACACTGTCCCTATTTCAATGATCTCAGAGATAGATTTATCTATACTCTTCCGTATTACATAAACTCCAATATATCATTATTTGGTGACCAAAATCTTTCATTGGCAGATAATGTTCTGATCTTTAAATCTGTCCAAAAATTTATTGTAGCTACAAAAAGATTCATGTGATCAGTTTTCCCCATAGTAAATATTCACTACTCCATCTCTCTTGGGTATGTTACATCCTGTCAACTGCATGTAGCAAGCGTCGTTCATTTTTTTCTTCTTCATTATATCCCCAATCTTTTATTGTTATATTTCCCAAAATAGTATTTATATTTGTAACTGCACCTGTAGCTATTCTTTAATTATCTTCTACTTTATGTCAACCACTTTCTTTTGTTCGTTTTTTTTTCTTCACATACATATTGTACATCTTTAAGATTCCTTCCGTACAATTTGAACGTGTTTCATTTGTGTAATTTAACATGATTTCATATTCAATATGTATGTCAATCTCAAATATTGTTGTAATACAGCTCAAAACCGTGTTATGTAACTATCTAATAAGGGTCTGTCATCTTTATCATTAATAATTAGGAAACGGATTAGTATAAGTTTTTGAAACTTGTTTCCGAATCCTTTTTGATCTTTGTACTTCTTGCCTGTATTTCTTGCTTGTCATGTTCAAATAAAATATGGTTTAAACTAACAATCAAACAATATTTACAAAACAAACATTTTGAAATATAATTTACAAGTCATCTTAATGAAAATGAGGCACCTGGTGAGAGGACTGATTTACAGAAATTGAAACAAAAGTTGAAAATATTAATTTAGCACGAAGACACGCATAATTCATAAGTTTTCACTTTTTAGAAAACTCTAAAAATTTGGTGAAGCATTTGCCTCACTTGCTTCAATGGTAGTTACGGCCTTGGTAGATAAAATTGGGACCACTTATGCATTTAAACTTTCAATACTGAGCTGATTTCTGCTATTTTCTTAGCCACAGAGCTCAGGTAAGCGATGTAGCCCATGAGCCTCTTGTAGTTCCACTGCGTTAGTACAATATAAATATTTATTGAATCGCATAATTATTAAAAGTTGTCTTAGCATTCGATAAAGTTGTCCCACAGTTGCTTAAATTGACCTGTTTTTTTTTCATTCTAACCCTCCCCCCCTATATGGAGGATATGTTGCTGTTTGCAAAAACTCTGCGTACTTTGTGCTCAGTATGGGTTCCCTGTTATGGGTATTTACATGTTCTTACAGAAATCTCAGTTTTATAAAGGATTGCGAAAATGTGCTTTTGAGTACTTTTCTACATGATGCGCAGTATTTCAGAATTCTGCAGCAGTGCATGTACATGTATGTCGTATATGAGCAATCAGAATGGATTTAATGTGTGCTTACTGATAATTAAAAAATCAGAGTGCAAAATTAATGAAAATACCTGATAATATTTTAAACATCACTGATGCAACAGAGTGAAATACATATATGCAGCCACTGAAACATTTCCTTGGGGGAGAGAGAGAGAGAGAGATATTATACGTCATTCGTAACTACTCGGCCATTTTCCGAAAGAGTTATTTATCGTTCACGGAAATGGCCGAGTCGTTACGATTGATTATACGTGTGTATTTTTTAAAGCAAAACTCTGCACTCGTTCTAATTTAGTGTTTTGATATAATTATTGACAATTGTGAATAGGCATACTTCTCTTCTTGACATAAATGTTCTTTTATGTATGGATACTTAAAGTACAAGTACATATTATACTGGTATAATACGGTTGTTTGGGGTATACATGTAAAAAAAAAATCTATACATGTACGTATACAAGTGTAGTTTAGTTCTCAAGTCTTTCACTTCATGGTTTGATACATAAACGGAATATTTCTCTTTTCCACAGAAAAATCATTTCACATCAACAGTACTAGTAATTTGAAAAATACTACACAATCCAAGAATGACCAGGACGAAACACTTAAAATCCAGCAATTTATTTAATTGATCATGTATATCATTTTAAATCGCATGTATACCGTGCCATATACACAAATGGTAAATGCTATAAAATTAAATATTTATTATGGACTCTAAAAATGCATATAATATAAATAATGCTCTTTTATATCTGTTTAATAAGATTTGTGTTTTCTGTCCCCTTTTGTAAACCCGTTAAACGTCGGCGATGTGTATTGCAGCCGACCGACTTTAGCGTGGGAGAGACGTTATCTCGGCTACTTCTTTTGATGTGGCGAGAATGTGACGTAGAATTTAAAGTTCTCGACAAGCAAAGCGTTAGCTCGTCACAAACAATGTAATCCTTTAGGGGTTTTGAAATCTGCTATATTTACAACTTTACAATAATCCTCCAAAGTTGATCGAAACACCATTTTGTCCTTTAAGGGGGATGTACAAACCAATTGGATCTAGTCTGGTGTGAAATAAGAAATGCCAAGAATGCGCTTAATACTCGTCTAAACTAGCCCAAAGTTACTCAAAGTGTTAATGCACTAGTTACCTACTGTTAGAGACCAAAATTAGTAAATAATTAAGTTTATTTTGTTTTAATTAGGAGGAAATTAATCATTGTAGAACTGCGCAGCTACAGCATTCACGAGATAAAAAATGCATTGAAAATGGTGTTAGTGTGATTCATTGATAATATGGCTACAACCATTTGTTTCGCTTTTTTCTTGTCATTATCTAGAATTCTTGAAAATTTGATTTTTCATATGTGTGTCTTCCTTAGGCCATGTGTTTATTTCGTCCGCCATTCCTCTGTCACACAGAGTTCGAATAACATTGATTTTAGAATAAATGCGACCATAAAAACATCAAGACAAGAAATTACTAAGTAATAATCATTAGGTAATATTACTTACTACTTTTATTTGTTGCATCGCTTCGTCTGATTAATGAAAAAACGCGATTTTAACCCCACTCCTGTAAATCGGGAAAAACTGTTCTGCTCACAGCTCGAGTTTCCTAGTAAATATTAATACACTGAGCACGTGTTTGACATGTGCATATATCTGCTGTGCATAGATGCGTTTATTACTATGATTATATTTAATTTTTCGTGGAACAAGTCTTGATAATTTGTTGGTTTCTTTAAAACTCAAGAAAAAAGCTAAAAAATGCCCTAAACATATGTGTTTACGTCGGCCTTTTTTTCTGTGGCGATAGAAGTTATTTTGAAATGGGGCACTGCAAGGAGGATGCTTAGCATTTAATTTGAAAATGTTAAACAATATGCGGTGCATGAAAAACAAATTGCAATTACATGTCTTACAATCGAAAAGTTGGTACATATGTCTATTTTGTTTAGCAGTTAGATAGAAAAAATAGGCAGTTAAAGGATTTCCTTCAGGCACCTCACATAAATAGCTCGATTGTTTGCAATGACCAACACATCGTATGGAGTAATGTTTGGACATAAAAACGCATCATGTCTCATTATGTTGACTACGTTGTAAGCTCTCGATCATTGAACATACGAAGCTTGATAAAATATATAGAGTTGTTTTTTTTTAAATTTAGAAGCAATCACAATGTTTGCAAACAAAGGTCCATTGCATATGCTATGTCTATCATCGCAAAAAAATGAGAGACTACCCCCCCCCCCCTTCCGAAAATCCTATGTTCTTTTTTCAAAATAGTGCCAAAGATTAGAAAAATTGCATTACTAAGTATGTGATGGAACATGTACTAGCCTTATAAGACCATTTGTTGTAAAAATATTTGGTTGCTCTCTCTCCCGATCTACTGCCTAAAAATGGCCCGACTCAATTTTATTTTACATCCAATTACAGGATTT
>NW_026937816.1:0-8190 GCF_032062105.1 Saccostrea cuccullata | reverse complement strand
ATAACAGTAAATATCAGTATTTATCAGCAACAACAGCACATTATCAGTAATTATCAAACTTTATCAGTAAAATTTGGGATTTAGCACTTTTTTGTCCAGTAGTGTATCTTTTTACAACATTTATGAAATTTAAATTAAAAAGGGACATCGTTAAATACGACAGGATATGCATATATTACATATACTCTTTCTACTTTCACTTTGGATTGGGTGTCATGAAAAGTTGTAATCCAGTTCAAGAACATCACGTACTAAATGTACAGTACATACGATCAAAGTACTCAAAGTATGAATCATTTATAGTGTTAAATTTATATGCCAAGATTTGTATTTTAAATACAAATAAAATATGAAAACTTTAAATGATCAAACTTTACGATAACCAAAAGCAGGAAAAATTACACATTTCCTTCTTGAACTGATCTCTCAGTAAAGAAGGCCTGACTATATGTCTATAATTTTTTTTTATAGCAAAAATAAGCTGAACCAAACATCTACAAGCCAGTAGACACTGGCAACTAGACAACTTGAGACACGTCTTTCAACTATACCCATTGAATACAAAGAGAGGTATGTTAAGTTGAAGAACCATTTTTCAAAATGCATTTTCTTTACATTCAGTGGGGTGCATCAAAATCATCTGCATTCGAGGCTGATTTAGTATGATAACTCCTAAAATTTTACCAAAGTAAAAAATGTTCAGGAAGATATAAGAATGATTTTTCCTTGAAAAAGATGAAAAACATGGTTGAATTAAAGCTAAAAGATCCATCTTGAAATTTTAATAAATTTAATGACTTGATTAAGTATTTTGTAATTCACAGAGCAGTGGACTAAATTCAAAATGTCTGAACCATCTTATTTAGGAGATTTGTATCTTGTTCTTTTGATTATAAAAGATTTGGATAATCCTGCATACCAAGCAATACAAGGGGTAATCGATATGCCATTGTATTAATGTTGAACATAGAGTCATTTTACAAAAAAAAAAAAAATCGAAAAAAGGAGTTTGTGGGTACAACAATGGTAATCTATTATTTGCTTTTTGAACAATATAAAGGGATATTTCTTTTCTATGATAAACAGGATAAAACAAAAAAAAAAAAAAAAAAAACAACCTTCCGAGAGTATTGCATGAGCAATACTTCTCCCCTCCCGGGTTTCCCTTTTTCTTTAGTATGTCACTTTAGAGTTTAAAATTTGTATCTTTTCATATCTTATCTCGTTTCATATTTACCAATTTTTTATAGCAAAAATAAGCTGACACCAAACATCTACAAGCCAGTGTTTAATTTAAAAACAGTCTTACAACCGTTACCCATTGAATACAAAGAGAGGTATGTTTAGTTTAGTATCAAATTTTTTTAAAACGTATTTTCTTTTCATTCAAAGCGAGTGGTTGGTGTTTACTTTTATTATTTTAAAGTATAAATAATAATGTGTCATTTCTGTTAACTAAAAAATACTTTTTTAACAGTTTGCTGAGAAATGGGATTTTAAAAAAGGGGAAAATTTTCGATACCCACATCTGAACCTTCTAAATTGAATCATTCATATTGATGAAGAGACAGAATTGAATTACAAAAATATATATCAGTTTCTATTTGGCGGAACCCTTAAGGAAGCGGGAAAAGAAACAGAACATGGTTCTTCAAACTATTATGATTTTCTAAAAGAATTTTCCGTGTGTTCTATTTATTCAATGCAAGGGCTATTGGTTTGACATCTGAAAAATTTTAGAAATCAACGACGATGTTGGCATTGATTATCGGAATACTGGGTTTCTTTGGGAAAATATGTGACCATCTGCACAGTTTTATGCTATAAAAAGTTTCATACTCCATCATTTGTTGCCATCGGGTGCCTTGCATTTTTTGATATGCTTAATATCATCTTGGCTATGTTAGATAAATTTTCGACTTTTGTAACTTATCTTGAAATTGAACATCTTGTTTTCGATAAGCTTTTGGGATTACGATTGTTTATTTTCTACGTGAAAATATTAAGCTGTTAAATAAAAATTGTTTTCCTCTATATGATCAGATATTTATTAACAGTTATCCCTTACAGAGCAAGATTCGACTTACCCCCTCAATTGTTTTGGCATGCTTGTATGATTTGTATTTATCTTTCACTTTTTTTGGCTTTCAGACTAATAAAAAAACAACGATTATTAAAGACTCACTTCATCTATATAAAATCATTCGTCTTCGCTGGTATATGTATACTCTTTTGGGGTTTTTTTTATCGGCGATAATTATTATACACATCAAAAAAGAGAAAGCTATAAAAAACCTTCGTTACAAAAAACATCCACAGAAGAATAATGTCACTATTTCAATCATATCATCAGTTTTTATTTGCTTTCAAATTTCAGTTTTAATGAATTACTCTGCTTTTTTTGCTTATAAGCTAAATAATATTTCAGAGACCATTTTACTATACGCATACGATGTAGCATTACTCTTCGCATTTTTGAATTTTTCTAATCCTTTTATACTCTTTTTTTCTTCACAGATCGTCTCATAACAAAACGTAATCACCAATCATAAAAGAAGTGAATTTGAAGGACTTACTTTATTAGGATTGCACCCTTTGCATTTATAATTTATTAGATACTTATCTGTGTTACAATTTAGCAAGGAATTCAAAATTTTAATTTATACCCTTATATAACATTTACATGATGCATACCATTTATAAAGTAATTTAAAAAAAATCATTGTGGCTCTTTCGATTGCTTAACTGCAAATTATTCAAATCTATTTTTCCATGTCAAAAGTTGGCTCAATAAATAATGCTTTTATTTATCTAAAACTGTGTTTACCATTTGATTGCACTGAAAAAGGGAAAGGGGTTTTTACGTTTTATTGTGTAATTTTTGACAAATTTTGTAAAATTTATTCTCTTGTAGAAGGATTTTTCCAGAAAAACACAAAATTTTCCATATTTTTTGTTTAACTAATATTATAAAGTTAAAAATTGGTACATGTATACATAATAATCAATATTTGTTTCACAAATCACAGAAATCTAAAAAAAAATCTGTATAAAACATTTTTATATCTGATTAACGAATCATTCAAAAACAGTGGTGCAACACGGATGACGTCAAAACGTAACTTGTGTTTCTTTTTCATTTTTTTAAGAAAGGGGCATTTCCTACAAAATTGTTCGAAGCATATATTCAACACTGTATATGATTTTCTTTTCGTTATCGAGTTATCATTTCACGAATGCCAGGGTATTTATTTTTTTTCCACACAAGACCTCAAGATCATACATTTTCTTAATTTAATTTCAATCACAAAATATTTCGTATCAAAAAACGAAAAACATCGCTATCAATGCACATTCTGAAAGTCATATGCATCAAGCACTAATATTCAAACCCCCTAAATGTCGTTCTTTAATGCATTTTAATAAAACTTATGTTATTTAGCCAAAATGACGAAAATATCATTTCCCAGCATTTTGCTGAATAATTTTGGTTTTGATATTCATGAAATATTGGAAAAGTTCGCGGTTTTCTGAACAATCCTCATACTGAGATTTTTTTTAAAAAAACAATATTGTATACGGGGGTTAATAAAGGTAAACTAGAAACTAGTAACAATTTGAATGAATTTTGTAAATGAAAAAAAAAATGATAAAACATGCAAAAAAAAGGGGGAAAAAAAAAAAAATAGCTTCCATTCTTTATACAAGATGAAAAGTGTTGCCGTGTTGTGCAATTTTATTTGATAAAAAAAATCTTTTTCCTTTCACCAAAAGAACGCAAATTAATTTATAAAGGACGTAATTAATGGCTTTTCAAAAATACAATAAAGAGGTTATAAGGGATAACACTTTATAAACTGCGAAACAAACCTTCAAAACCAGCAATGTGAAAATTGTACATTTAAGATCCATAAGTAAGAAAAAATAATGGGATATACTATCATAATTCTATATTTTGACAGAGATTTCTACAAAAAAACCATGAAACATAGTAAAAAGCCTTTATTCAATGAGATGATAGACTTGGGAATAAAAGCTGCTTTGCGGTTCAAGATAGAGTTCGTGTTTGATGGTAAAGTCCCAGAAAGAAATGAAAAATTTTGAGTCTACGCGTGTTAAAACAATGAAACACGCATTCTACTAGTAATTCCAATCCCTTCCGGTAAGTGTAATCTGGTCGCATTGAAAATAGAAAATGTCACAGCAAATTCACTGAAATGGAATTACATTTAAACTTGATCTATCATCTTATGACCCCTTATATGAGTTTTTGCTCTTTAACTTCTTTGCGCTAAATATTTAAACTTATAACTTTAGAACGAAAAGCGTAAAGGCATGGGTCAATTGCAATATGACCATTGACCTTTAAGATTATTCAAGGTCAAGGTTCTTTCAATTTTTTTAGTTTTTTTTTTTTATCTTTTAAGGGGGCCGACTACAGTTTCCATTGCGCAATATTTCTCGCACCATAGTAAAATGAAGCGTATTTACGGTTTTAATGCAACATTTTTTGCTTAATTATTAAAATTAAACAAAATTAAGAAATCATAGGTATAAAAATGTAATTACAATTTGATATAACTTTTTTTTTTAATTTTTTTTTTACCCATTTTGTAATTGATAGGTAAGTTGACGTCGTTGCAGTGTGTTTTTGACGTTATGATAATCTGTAGCTCTTAAAGAAAGGGGTAATAAAATATTATTAAGGAAAAAGAAATAAACGTACGCTTTTGAAATTTAAAACATAGAAATGAGAGAATATCTCCAATATTTTTATCATGTTTTCATGTGAATCCATTGTGTACGTCATATTTTGTAATACTCTACAAAAAGAGTTAAATTTGCTGATTTTTTGCATTTTGAGATGCCCCCTCTGGTAACAAGACGGTAGAATTTTGTGTTTCTTACATATAAGGTATAATATAGTATTACTCATCAAATATTATAGTTGAACAAAATGTCTATTGTTTATTTGCATAATCCTATAGTAAATGTACCTGTATTTTGTGACGGTCCCTCAAAAATACCTGGACGGTAGATTTCCCCCAAACTTTGCATATACACTGAAGTTAATGTCAGTTATATATGGTATAGAAATGAAGAGTTTCGCTATTGTAGTTTTCACACAATAAAACCATAGTCGGCCCGATTAAGCCATTTTCTTTGGTATTTTAGGATTAGATATAAAACAAAATAGAAATTCAGAGAATGTGGAAAGACCTCTTATTGTTCTGTGAACAATGAGTCTGCTTGTTATAATTCGTATTCTTTGGGGGTTGCTTTCTCTCTGTGCAATCATTATTATACATCTTAAAAAACTGAAAGCTCTAACAAATGCTTCTGTAGCAAACAGTATTAACAAGAGAATGAACATTGTTATTTCCTTTATTTTATTAGTTTTTGCTTTCTGTCAGATCTCCTACATTCTTGTTGACCTTGCTATGTTGTATTTCAATTTCGTTTCTTCGGAGAGTTCTATAACCTTGATCTTTCACGCATACATATTACGTATTGCAACACTCTTCAGATTCTCAAATTTTTCTTGTAATCATTATACATGTATACTCTTTTGTTCACAGATTGTTTCATAAATGAATGTAACCAAAATCTTGAAAGAAGTAAACAGTTGAATCAGTCACTTTAATTTGATTTGATTGACACTTTTAAAATGAATCATCTACAAATCTGTATTAAAATTAATCATTGAATTTAAAAGCACAATTCTACACGTTCGATGTAGATACATGTAGCCTAAACTCTATATGCAGACTGTTTAAAGTACACCTAGATATATTGACATTGAATTCGCCATTGCTTAACTATTAACATTTATTTGTATAAAGTCTGATCAATAAATGTAGCATTTTTTTTTATTTTTGTTATTGTTTGTTTTCTATTTACCTTTACTGTAAAAAAAAGGATAATTCCTTTCATGTAACATTATGTAAATTTTTATATATTTTTAAATTACTTTGCTTGTTTAGTGAGCTAATTTTAGATAATCATTTACATACTTTCATTCGTACAGGAGGAAATCAAAAGTAACAAGTTAAAGAAATTACGTACTAAACGAACAAAAAAAATATTTGAAAAAAATGAATGAAGAATGATAAATTTCATATCATCATATAAATAATAAGGTTATGATACGGTTTCATTGGATAATAAATACTATATTGTGCAAACTGAGCTTCACAATGACTTGTGTGAAAAAAAGTTATCGATCTGACGTAAAATTTACATTTTGTACCATTCGAAAACATTTCTGTAGGGCAATCTTCATTTCTTTCAGACTCAATGAAAGAAAATTAAATTATAAGCAATGGAATAAAATCAATAGTTTCTCAATCTAACCGGTATGAAGTGGAATCAAATTTGCTTTTCTGAGATTGTACGTCTGGAATTCATTAAAAAATGTAAAGAATTGCTTTATCAAATTTTATATTGTGAATGTTATACATGTAGCACAATTTGTAATTATAAGCTACTGAAATCCAGAATGAATATTGGAATTTAAAAATCGCCCAACGAATTCCCGGAGACGATAAACTTGGGAATAAGAGATGCAATGCGTCTACAACAAGTTTTTGTGTTTGGATGTAGTCTCCCAGTAAAAGTAAAGGCTATTGAACCAACATATAATCAAACAATGAAACAAACAGAAACTCCAAAATATAAAACAGGAAACCCATTATTGAGATTGGTGAAAAAGGAGACTGTTCTGCGTTTAAATGAAGACTTCGACTTCATACATAAGACCCATCAATGGTGCTATATATTATTAACTGATGACCAGATTTATAAAATGAAATAAAGCAGAAAAAACCCCGGATTCTTATTGATGAACATATCTTAAAGGGAGATATGAACAGACGAGGTGACCTTAAAGTTTGTTAATACCTCACATTTGCTGAGTAACCGTAAACACTGTGAAAATGATACATTGTACATGTAACTTCAAGACAGATTTACTTTCCATAGCATTTTCCTTTATCATGAAATAAATCATTAGTTTCCTTTGATTTATTTTCAATAACTGATTTTGTAAAAACGAATATTCCATAACACTCGTGAAATCGGATGACCTTATTTTTAAATCTTCAATAATTGTGGAACTTTTAATTAGGACACGTCTTTTAGATGGCGATGTTAAGAATGGAAAATTGATGCATTCGACTTATCATACAGATACTTCTTATTACAGATATCCACTTAGTTTTAAAAAAAGAAATATATTCCTATGAATTTAAAAAGTAATAATTTAATAATTTTCCCCAGACATGATGAGAGTGAAAGTATTCTTTTGTATTACAGAACTCCTTTAATAAAGTAAATATAAGAAAAAAATGTAATCATATTAATCTTTGTTGATTGTTTAAAAGAAATTAAGGGAAAACACGAAGGCAGTATTCACAAGACAGATTTTTTTGTGTTATACTGCTTCCAATGAATACACTGGTTTTATTATTATTTAGAACATATTAAAAAAAATAGTAATTATTGCAAATAATTTCATTTATGTGACATGTTCTTGTTTTATTATGTTATTATAAAACAGTGTCTGTGTTGGACTTAGTTTTATACTAAGTAGCTATTCGGTTCCTTTTTTGAACTAATTTTACCCTTTTCCACGTGATCATTATTGATCCGTTTACCAAACGAGAAAGCATGGTTTATTGAACTGCTGAATTTTTCGAATTTATACCATATTTCCCAAAGAAAATCATACTTTTGTTGTGATGCCATTTTGAAGATTTCGGACGATGTGATCTGCTTGTTATTTGCAGAAAAACGTCTGTAAAGTGAGTTTTTGTTGCGAAATCGGCCTTGTAAAATTTACATGCGGGCATTAAGCATGCTGAGAAAGTCGCAATTCAGGACGACCAAAATACTTTACATGCGATTCTTACATGGATATTCTATTACTACGAGTCGTCTGGGGAATAATATGGTCAACTGAAGTAAATTTGGTAAACGATCGATAAACAGTGTCAGTGTATCTACAGTGGTGTAAAATATGTAGTAAATAATGTCGGGCTCGAGATCCCGAAAACTCTTACATGAACTATGTCAGCTGTAAACATAGATCCTTCGCTGTAGGTCTCTGCTGTAAACAATAATATACAATTACATTATAGACCTGACAGTGTATAGACTTTTTCCCGGGAGGTTTTTGCAACTGCCTCAGTG
>NW_026937815.1:0-8176 GCF_032062105.1 Saccostrea cuccullata | reverse complement strand
TGCAAAAAAAACTAATTTTCGCCCCCCTTTTGACCCCGGGGCAAAATCAAAATTCCGAAACCTTACTGCACATCTACATGACACCACCAACCATCTCCCAAAAGATGATTAGCCTACTGTGTAAAATGTAAGAGGAGTTAGGGAAGACGGGGCTTTTTGCATAAAAAACGTCATTTTTCGACCCCCTTTTGACCCCCCGGGGCAAAATCAAAATTCCAAAACCTTACTGCACATCTACATGACACCACAAACCATCTCCCAAAAGATGATTAGCCTACTGTGTAAAATGTAAGAGGAGTTCAGGGAAGACGGGGCTTTTTGCATAAAAAACGTAATTTTCGGCCTTTTGACCCCGGGGCAAAATAAAATTCCGAAACCTTACTGCACATCTACATGACACCACAAACCATCTCCCAAAAGATGATTAGCCTACTGTAAGAACATTCTATGTGTACTACGAACAATTTGTTAAACGAGTTTATGTTAACTCGGTTTATACAGTTTTATCCGAAGGACCGGCCTCTACGTCCCAAAATGGGATTAAAACTTACGACTCCTTGCTTCGCTACTCTAGAGAAGACGCTCTTACCACTGCAACGTGACGTTCGTACAAAGATGTTCCTGCATTTTATACTTTTTTCAACCCTTCTTTAGATTTTGAGCGACTGGAGGTTTTAGATTATTTATCAGAATATGCTGTATCTTGAACATTATTTTTCATATTTACTTTGCTTAAGAAGAGTTCTCTTAAATTATTTTAAATACTGTAATAATTTAAACGAAGGGAAAAGTCTAGAACTGCATTAATTATTGATGTAAGAAAGATAATTGAGGATCCTTTATACTTATGGTATTAATTTGATAAAAGAAGAAAATATTTTGGTAGTGATTGTTGATGATGAATGTCAGGCGCTTATCTAAGAGATCGGTGAATATCGCCCTCAGTGGCATTTATTTATCTCTTTTCAATTTTCGTTCGAGATCGCATTTAAAAGTAGAAAAGAAATTGTAAATTTACGAGAAATATCAAGGGAAATTCAATTCAATACTTTTCAAACACCATAAGCGTGCATATCCCAAGGTATAGTAGGCCGCATAATGAAATTACAATTTTCTGTGTCTCGACGCCGTGTCAATATTATGAAGAGAAAACACATCGTTATCATCGAAGAGAACAGCATGGCTTTTTTAGAACACCTGAGTAAACTCAGGTGACCTATTGCTATCCATTTTCGTCCGTCGTCATGTGTCGTGTGTTATGCGTCGTGCGTCAACATTTGAACATTTTCACCTTCTTCTCTGAAACCACCGCACCAATTTCAACCAAATTTGGCACAAAGCATCTATAAGTAAAGGGGAACAAAAATTATGAATTTCATGGTCCCTGCCCCCCTGGGGCCTGAGGGGTGGGGCCAAAACCACTAAAATTAGTGCATATAAGATAATATGCCAATGATCTAATTACATATTTAAGGCCAGCATTTTTTTTTTATTTTTAGGTTTGCAAACCCGCCGCTCAAGTTTTTGAATTTACAGAGAAAAAACAACAATTTTTTCTTTTCGATGTCAAATTTGAGTCGGGATCGAGATTTCAAATTTCCGAGCTCGTACTTCCGGTTTTAAGATGAACATGGCGGGTAAACAGATCTGCAAAGTTCATAACAGCACCATAGCATGGTTTAGTGTAAAAAATTATTGATAGGAGTGCCATTCAAAACGTTTCACCCGTTCAGAGGACAAAAAAAAATGCTGACGACTTTGTTGCACAATGACATGCTGGTGACATAATTATGTATTCGTATGTACAAAAGTATCTTTCTGTAAATTATTTTCCTCCCACAGGCTACCCGTGGTAGCTATTGCTAGCGACATTGTTTAGGTCTCTGTTATAGCTTACAGTCTAAGCATCATTCTACAGAAAAGGATCGCATAATTATGCATCAAATGTAATGAATAAAACTATGGGAGAAGTTAAATCCATTTGAGGAAGATATAAACAATAGCCGAAAGAAAAAAAAATCAACTATTAAAAAGCAAGTATATACAAATATATACAGGCATGTAGTATCATTTGTGACAGCCAGAAAAAATATTTTACACTTAATTGATAAAATGTTCACCCTAATCCCCATTATACTCCCTGTCTATTTTTTTGATTGGAATTATAATGTTAGGTATCAAGTAGATTTCATTTTTAGAACAATGTCTACACATTCACCTAACACATATTAATATATGAAGATGTATTGAAAGAGTTATAAAGAATTGATTTTTAAAAAATATATTTTGACCAACATCACAAAATTTATATCACTGGCTCAAACTGGCAGATGATGAAATAAACAATTAAATGTTCTACTTTTCTATTTGTTACCATTATGTGTCCAGTGGCAAGGAGCCTGTTAGGATAGAATAAACCAGAAATCTCTGTCGAGACTGTAGCTCTACTGGTTTGTACTTATAGCAAAGGAAGAGAAAAGTACTTAAGCAGTTGGGAATTGAAACTTTACAACAGCAATAAATAGAATAATGATCCTTAATAAAGTCTCTTTATGTTCTTAGTGTAGTCTACGTGTGTGCCAAGTTATATTGAGATCAGACCAAAACTGTAGGAGGAGTAGCATTTTGAAACAATTTTACAGAAATTTCTATTTTAAGTAACCACGGCAACACCGTTCATCGAAATCAAAAACCGATACTCAGAATATGTATCTTAGTGTAGTCTACTTGTGTGCCAAGTTATACTGAAATCAGACCAAAACTGTAGAAGAAGTAGCATTTTGAAACAATTTTACAGAAATTTCTATTTTTAGTAACCACGGCAACACCGTTCATCGAAATCAAAAACCGATACTCAGAACTATGTATCTTAGTGTAGTCTACATTGTGTGCCAAGTTATATTGAAATCAGACAAAAACTGTAGGAGAAGTAGCATTTTGAAAGAAATTTCACAGAAATTTCTATTTTTAGTAACCAGGGCAACACCGTTTACCGAAATCAAAAACTGATACACAGAATTATGTATCTTAGTGTAGTCTACTTGTGTACCAAGTTATATTGAAATTAGACCAAAACTGTTGGAGGAGTAGCATTTTGAAAAATTGTTTACAGACAGACGGACGGACGCCGGACGCATTACTATCGCATAAGCTCATCTGGTCTCTGACCAGTAGAGCTAAAAAGAAGCAAAAATGAATGTACAAATGTCAATAATTAATTTATCCCCCCCAAAAATTGTTTTTCTTTTTATTTCCTCCTCCTATGCGACGTTTTCATTCTGATGTTCGTAAGTAAATCTATAAATAAAAAAATAGTTATACTGGCCTTATGATGAAGAAAGGTACCTTTATCAAAATGGATAATTTCAAGGCCCCTGGGTCAGGGGTACCGGGGGGGGGGGGGTTTCTTTGTCTAAAAATAAATTCATGCTTTAAAATCTGCTCTTTGATAAGCAATGGTGCCTCTTTTAAAATTGTGAATTTCATGGCTTTTGGATTAAAACACAAACCAAATTCAGTTGCTGGAAAGTTGTGTTGCATGATACTCAGGTGACCTATAAAGCCCGTAGGCCTCTTGTTTAACACGCATTTGTTTTTGTTTTCTGCAGAGCAGAGCGGCACTTAGCTGCAATAATGTAGCCCCTCTCCGATTTTTTTAATCCGATGTTTTCTGGAGAGGGCTACAATTCCATCGCATCTCCGTACTGGTGCAAATATATTTTTTTAAATAAATATTTTTTACATTCAAATTACTTCTTATAAGACGGAAATTTTATTCACTGTCAGCAACATAGCCTGTAAAACTCGAAAACCATGTAAAATAAATCTGCGTCTTGCAAGTCGCAATATTAAGCAGCCATGACGGTTCACGCGTGACGTACTGAGACTTTCGCTTGAAATTTAGAACAAAAAAAAAAAAAGGATATGGAAATAACGAACAGTATTCAATCTCAACGTCCATTAAACAAATATACAAAATAAGAGCAGAGCAAACACGGACCTCCGAAACATCAGAGGTGGGATCAGGTGCCATGGAGGAGTGAGCATCCCCTGCCGACCGGTCACACCCGCCGTAACTAAATAAAGCAAATGTCAATGTTTTTTAAACGACTGTGCTGAAATTTATCACAAAAACATCGATAAATAAATCCATTACAAGAGTTACTTTTACGCAAACAGCGATATGTATGCTTAAAATAAGGTAATTCCAAAGAAATCCGCTCCCTATAGATCCTTAATCTCATTGGCTGTGCCAGAATAAAATCTGTCAAGGTCAGTAAACATGGCGGATAAACTTAAGTTGTGAGGCTGACATACACGAAAAATACTGTATATGGATTGTTCTGTATATTTTTGGATCGATTTATGTCTGGGATAACTACATTTTGGAAGTCCAGGTAAGACATATAAATAAACAAGCTAATTCAGAGAATTCGTGTCCCCCGCTTAGGGAAAAAATCGGATCCCCCTGACTGAATTTGTAGAATTATTAAATGTATACATGTATACTGAAGCAAATAAAATACATGTATGTCAATATGCATATAAGGATTTGATTGCTTATTCTTTATTATGTGTATAGAAGATTCTTTTTATATGGAATATTTATCACACAGTAATGATAATTTTATAACCTCATAAATTTTTCATTTCACATGCTGAATACTATCATTTAGTAAAAAAAAAAAGAAAAGTATTTAAAAAACAAAAAAAAAAAAAAGAAGGGGATCGGCCGAGATTCGATCCCGGGACCTCTTACATTTGAAGCGAGTGACATAACCACTAGACCACGGAATCGCTTTACGCGGATTAAAGTATATGCAGAACTGAAGTCACATACATGTATATATTTATATTTTCATGTTCGGTATTCTCAAAATTTTACACAATCCATGGTGTTTTATTTATTTAGCCTTTATTAAACAGTTCTAATAGATGTAATAAGAACATAAAGTCCGCCGAGAACCTGTTTTATTCGCAATAACTCTCCTCATGCCCCTGCGCTAAAAATAGCGACATGTAATACTATAAATACTAATAAAACAAACGGGACGGGGCACTTTGAGAGGGGCGAGAGACGTCCTAGGGAGTTTTGGTATAAAATTACATTGCATAAGCTCAAAATCATCTTGAAATATCGCCCGGAAATAATAGTGTTACACACAGACAGAATGTATAAATTTACGACCTTGAACTTTGACCTTTTGACCTCAAAATCAATAGGGGTCTTCATTAGGCCACAGGGAGTTGTTATGTAAAATTTCATTGCAATAGCTCAAATGGTTCTAGAGATATCGTGTGGAAACGAAAGTGTTTTAACAGACAGAATTTGCTTATTTATGACCTTGACCTTTGACCTTTTGACCTCAAAATCAATAGGCGTCTTCTTTAGTCCATAGGGAATTGCTATGCTAAATTTCATTGCAAAAGCTCAAACGGTTCTCGAGATATCGTGTGGAAACGAAAGCGTTACAGACAGACAGAAAGACGGACGGACAGACGGACGGACGGACAAACCCAAATTAATATCCCCCACTTTTCAAGCGGGGGACAAATAGCCGTTTACTGACAATTTGAGCCGAAATCCGTGCGGGAGCGAATCGCTCCCGCTTTGCACCATTACGGAGATCCTAAGGAGTTGTAGCCCTCTCCCAAAAATAAAATAAAATAAAATAAAATCGGAGAGGGCTACATTAATGCAGCTAAGCGGCACTTAGAGATCACTTTACTCGGCGTCTGTCTGTCAGTCTATTTCTCCTTATATCTCGAGATCTGTAAAAGATATGCTTTTGCATCAATATCTATACAGACCTGCATCAACTTTTTGTATTTTCCCCGGGCTGCCTACAATCTTACCTGAACTTTTGAGACCACCCCTGTGGTATCATACACTATGTGTATACCTATAATGCGCAAGTACTTCTGCTTCAGTTTTGTCCGGCATCTTGGAAGAAAAAAAAACGCGTGTTTATTTTCTTGTGATTAGTTGTTTCCGTAGCCTTAGCGATTAACGATGTTTGAATCGTACAAAAAATGTCAAATGTTAAGTGTACATGTAATAGCGAGATGGCACTATAAGACAACAAGTAGAGCTTTTTTAAAAAGCTTCCCGTCTTTAGCAACAAACTTAAACTGTAAACTGATCTACACCTATCAGGCCGTATAATTCTTTTGAATTTCTTGATTTTGTATTTCTACATTAGCTTTTTACTGGCATTAGCCCTACCACGGTTGTCGCTCGGTCATCTCCGTAAACTTTGACTCGCCGAGAGCTTTCGGCAAACCTCGGCTGATTCCATTTCCTTCTTCAAACAAGAAAGGGGAAAAGAATAATAACAAATTGTAAAGCCTGCAAGCAATAAAAATCAAATTTTATTTATAATGAAGTTAAAGAGATCTTTTTATTTTTTGCTATACAAAAAATCATGTTATTAGGAATTAATTACTGCTGATTTTGTTGTTCGTTTTGTCATTTTTTTTTTAAGATTGAAAATCTTGCAAAATTGTTAAGTCGTACGAAAATTAGATCATCAGAAAGTTCAGAAATCTCCCTTGCCTTGAACAGCATTTCAACCAATGAAATAATTGAAAATTTTCTCATCATGCATTTTCTACCAATCACAAAAGAGAGGAAGTGCATAGTCCGAAGACTGTAAAAAACTTCAACTATACAATACCGTCTTCCAAGGAAGACGGTAATCACGCGGAATGTTTTAGATATCGCCTGTGTAATGAAGCGTTTCCTTATGAAGTTTGCAAAACTTGGACAGAGGATAAGTGGGCGTTAATGAATAAAATGATTGAACGCAAGAAATCTGAATCTGGTAATTAAGAAATCAATAACAGTGTCAAATCTCCTTGTACAGTCTACACTTAATCCTAAACATTTGTGGGAAGTATTTTGACATCCTTCACTCAAGTGCCGAAAGTTTACGGGATGCTAAGGAAACGCAACCCTTGAGAAGTTCAAAGCAGAGAGAGTTCAAACCCAAATGCTGCAAGAAAGAGGAAAAGAGAAGCGTTAGCTGGCACTTCATAGCAGAAAGTATAGCAATCAGTCCACTGCAATTGAAAGAGAAGTTTTCCTCTGACGAATTTAAAAATGCAAAGACTGGCCTAATCAGCCAAGGTAGGCTGTCGGATCCTTTTTTACCACAGGGAGTAGATGAAAATTACATCCGACGATTAGGTTTGAAAAATACCGTATAAGTAGAATTTTTAGCGAGGATTTAATTTTGGCATTATTAGCGAGGGTGCTGACATCGCTAAAATTCAATATCGCTAAAAATTAATTGCGTATTAATTGTAATAGTTTCTTTGGTTAGCATTTTAAAATCGCTAAAATTACTTCTCGCTAAAAATAAAATACCATATTTTAGGTAGAAATCGCTAAATTTGCGTCTCGCTAAAATTTCCACTTATACGGTAGTCCTTATAAGCTTATATTCTTAAAACACCCTCCAGAGACAGGAGTAAAAATCACAAATGTACAAAATGTTACAAAAAATCAATGTATTTTAGATATAGAAAGTTTATTAGAAAAAAATGCCATAGAGTCTGTCCTCAGGCACAGGCATCGTCTCAAGCCACGGTCCGGAGTCCGCATGTAGCTCTCTCCTACCCGTGGCTGCTTGATCACAAAAAGCGTCGTAATCTTGAATATTTACGCCTCTCTATTGTGACGTCATATTCAGTCAGTGGCAAGTTTTGTTTCCATCGCAACGATTGACATCAATAGTATACAAGAAATATTTCGTATACTGCGATTGGATATTGAAAGGTCGCGGTAAAGTTCATCATCCGACCATGCTTTACTCGCATTGGTCAATATTTTAATGAGCTACGAAGAATTCTCTCCTCGTTCAACCACGGCCAGAATGGGAGAGGATCGTACATTTTGGCCGTGATTTGCGACGATGAGGCACAGGAAGATCACGGGTTTTACAGCACCTTTTCAGTAGTTCTAAAACGATACAGAGAGTACCGTCTAATTCTCAGTTTAAAACCGTTAAATGTTTAACTTCAGAATCAGCATTTCAGGAGGGTTTTCTTAAGTCTTTGAATATAAGGAGATACGTTTACATATATAGACCTAAAGATTACATATCTACATGTTTCGATTTATCCAGAAGACAAAAAATACCTCATATTTTGCATAGAGAACAACCATGATCAA
>NW_026937814.1:0-8298 GCF_032062105.1 Saccostrea cuccullata | reverse complement strand
GGGGGAGTCCAGGGCTCCCCAACCTGGCGCCATTCATGTAATCAAACTGCGGGGAAAAAAAAAAAAGATTCAATCATGAGAGAAAGTAAAGCTGAATATATATGATATCTGTATTGTATTCATAGAGTTCAGGAAATTATTCATGGAACAGCCCCAAAAAATACGTGCAAAAATGGGTCCTTCGAAATGCCCAAATCCCAAAAACTGAATTTGAAGCCCAGAATAAGCAACTTCATAAGGTTTTTCCACTAAACCATTGAATTGCTTCTGGGGGCTGTTGAATTTTCTCTAATTTTCTGTTTTTTTTTTTCATTAAATTTTGGTTTTGACTTTCCGTTTAATTGTAGAAGTTCTTTTTAGCGAGTAATGTACCATAACTTACATTTTGGACTTCGATGACGTTTATTTTTTTTTTTTTTTGAAAACATCTTTGAATTACCCCAGGTTCTTTTTGCTCACTGTGTTAAATTTGCAATAAGATTTTTTTTTCGGCACAAAAATTCAACCCTAGATAAAGCATCATCTTTTACTAGCTGGATTTTGAGTTTCCTTTGTATGCTCCAGTAAGACAGTTTTTTTTTTAAAGTTTTTACCAATAGGACACAAAAACCCAAATTTTTTTAATTTTATTTTTTGCTTATTATAATGGAATAAAACTTTTTTTTGACAACTTTTACTTGTCTGGGTGTTCTTTTCATCCTTAATGTTTTTCCCCTATTTTGAGAGTCCCGTCATTTTCTTCTCCTTTAAATTTTTTAATGGCACGGTGTCAACACTAAACTCATCATTCACATGGTTTTTTAATATCAACTGAATGTTTATAAAATAAATTTTTAGGATTTTCGGACGTCGTCTCCCTAAAATTTTTTTAAAAACCCCAATTTTTCCCTTTTTTTTATTTTTTTTGGATTGTTTTCCGAATCCCCGGAAAGTTTTGCTCGTGGTTTTTTTTTTTTCGCACTGAGGAGTCTTAAAACCGACTCCTAACACCGACTTTTACGATTCTATCCAAATTTAAAGAATCCTCAGTCTGGCGAATTTCCATTATTTTCCCTTTTTTTATATCAGAAAAAGAACCATGTAAAGGCGTGCCATGTTCAATTAGAGTTAAAAATGTTTTTTTTCTTGATAAGATTTTTTAATTTAAGATCAGAGGGTTTCAGCTTCAGTTTGTCCCTTGCGTCCTCACATTCAAAGGTATAATCGCACAGCATCGGGTTAGATCATATGAAGCAAAATAATTTCTGTTTTAATATCCCCCTTGTTTTGTTCCATTTGGTTCCCTATGTAGTGAGTGTATTGGTTTTGGGAAATTTTTATTCCCACCCGTAATGTTACCACATGAGACAATAAAAAGGCTTGGGAGGTGGATGAAAGGGTTTTAGAAAAAAGGAGGGGAAAGATTTTTGGGAAAAGTGTAAAATTATCCAAGAAAGGGGTTGAAATTGAATTTTGCATTACAAGATAGGCATGGTAAAAGACTAAAATATAAAACCATATAACACTACAGTTCTGAGATCACTTTGATTTTGGGATTTTTAAAACATTATCACAGATAAGAAAATATAAGGCTGACTCTTAACCCTTTTTTTAAAGGAATTTTTAAAAATCTACCATGAAAACCCGGGGGTACAACTTTCTTAAAAATTTATATTATATTACAGGGTTTTTCGTCTTGATTTCACGAATTTTATTTAAAGAAATCACGGGAAAAAAATTGTCAAATGACTAACAGTGAAAAAAAAAAAATATTTCTATAGCTAACTTGAATAAATATGAAATAAAAATTACTAATGATATAAAAAAAGTTAACTTAAAAGTGTTTTTAAAAAAAATTCCCCTTTTTATATATTCTTGAAAAGCCGATTTAAAAATATATATTACAGATTTATTAAAAAGGGGAAACTCAGGATGTTTTAAAAATATAATTAAAAAATTGATATTTTTTTTTTTTAAAAAAAATTTAATGTGTTTTTCAGTACATTAAAAATTCATTTTAAATAAGTATAATTATATATAATTATTGGAGTAGTAAAAAATTTGGTTTCATATCATCATGGGAAAAAGATTCATTAATAAATACGTTTATTTCCACTACCAAAACTAACCACCCCCCCACAACCCGAGGGTTACCCATATTTGTTTTATTCATTTTATTTAAGGAAAAGTTTTTTTTTGAATTCATGAAGTGTTTTGGCTTGTGTGATAATTTGATAAACGGAAGGGTTTATGCATAAAAACCACAAACCAATCCATTGATCATCTTCATGAATTTGAAAAATTGACAGTTATTCCTTAATTTAAAGCTTTGATTTCGGAATTACGGCAAACTGCTTCTCTAGGGTCCGCCCCGCATGGTTTTTTTTTAACCGCGCCAAAACATTCATGAAAAAAATTACATTTACAATTGGTAATGTTATCTCGGAAAAAACAAAAAATGTAAATATTAAATTTTATCAAAAAGGTTTGAAAAATTATCGAAAATTTGGGGATTTTAAAAAAATTTTAAAAGGTTTGAAAAAAAATGTTTTAATTGCAAACTGTAACTCCTTCATTTTCGTTTTGCATAAAATTCGAAAAAAAGTTTTTTAATACAAATGCTAATTTTTCCTTGTTTTGTTTTTTTTTTTACAACCTCAATATGTTAGAAGTTTTAAAGAAAAAAACAAGTGTTGGGTCCTCGTTTAAATAAAAATTTGGAGGAAATTCAAATAAAATCAAAATGTACCAGTAAAAAAAAGACTGGGTACATGTAAATGGTTAGGACGAACCCAAGAGCTCCGAATGAATCTAACATCACATTTTATTATTGATTTCCTGTCAAGGGATAATTGGTTTTATTTTTTGTTGTTTTTTTGAACATATGGATTAAGAAATCCACAAATAAAAAATATAATGTATCGTAGAAGTATTTATTGTTCAAGGCTTTTAATGGTCAAAAATTGAAAAAGGGCATTAACTTGAAAGAAAAAAACAGATTTGTAGATCTGAACAGCGTTTACCTTTGCCACAAAAAGTCCGATTGAAATTTTTTTGTATCAAAGATATTAAAAGCAATGGGCATTTTGGCCAAAAGGGGAGCATTGCATGTTGGTATTGCCAAATAATTATGAAATACTAACGTGTATGATTTATATAAATATACATGTACAGGGGGCCCAAAAGTCGTAGAAGGAAAAAAAGTTTATTTCTTTTACGAATTAAATTTCTTTTTTTGTCATAAAAAAAATAAATTTTTATACCATGCATTTCAAATTTCATGATGATATACATTTAATAAAAAATTATGAAAAAATAAAGAAAGCATGTAAGTGTACATCGGGAGAAAGCAAGCATAATTTACATCCCATAACTTTGTCAATATTTTTTGCTTCACACTCGCCTGTTAAATTAAAATTTTTTTTTTTTTTAAGGAAAACCCACTCTTGACTAAGGGATTTAAATTTACACTTTAGTTAAAAGTCCGCCATACATTGTAAAGAGATTGTTTATGTTGTTGGGCCAAGATCGTTCCATCGTCTGCGTACCTTTACAAACAGTACTCAATTTGCTGTAACTTTTTAAAGAAAAAAAAATTCATTACCATTCAAAAATAACTTTTATAAAATTAGTGTGTAATGTCTCTTCTGTAATTTTTTGTTAAAAAATTTATAAAAACTTTATTCCCTTTTATTTAGATGTCATTTTCATCAAACTCAATTCCAACAAACCCTTGAAAATATGCACCAACTGTCTGTTTCAAATGCCATTTATATGAATTTTTGAAAATTATTAAAAATTTTGATTTGATTTCATTGATTTAAATTTGAGTGAATGTTTTACATAAAGAAAAAAAGAAATGTAATAGTTATAGGTAAATTATCCAATTTTGTCCGTGCGCCAAACCCTTATGGATCATTTAAATTTTTTTAATTTTTAATAAAGATGTACATTAAAAAAATCACAATTTTAAAGAACATTGATTGTATTAGGTTATGCAAAATTTAGTTAGATTGGTTCATTTTTAAAAAAATTACAAACTTTGTCTAGATTTTTGGGGCAATCCTTATTTAAGCTTCCCCTTTGAAAAGGGGCTAATGCATTTATTTTATCAACTTTTCCTTGAAATACAAGAATTAAAGAAAAAAAATGTCTACAAAATGTCAGAAAATTAGGGGGTAGCCATTTGGGGCCATAGACTTTGGAACAACCCTAGGCCTTTTAAAAAATTTTTGATGAAATATATAGGTTCAGGAAATTTTGGGAACACGTCAGAAAAACACCCCCCAAATTTACTGCTAAAAAACCCAAACCTTTGACAGCTTTGGATATGTCTGAAAAAAACAGCAGTTTACCAGAAGTAGAGAAAATTTTTTTTTTTTTGTTGATTTAAAATGATGCTGTATGACAAAGATGGAAATCTGGTAATTTATCCCCAATTTGTCATTAATATAATTGTAATTGTAATAAAAATGTAAGTATGCAATTGTAATTGTTTTATTTTTTAGAAAATTACCAGACATACCAAATTTAAAGGATATGACAGACAAAGAGATTTTGGGCCATAAAATTTTTTTACCACTGATACGGTATCTGAAAACCACTTCTTATAATTTTTTAAAACAGAATTTGGAGAAAAACTGTGCCCTTTTTATCAAGAAAAACCCGGGTCTTAACGGGGCCTGCGGGGCCAACCCAAAACAGTTCATGGAAAAGCACGAAAAGGTATTTACCCCATTTTGTTTAAAATTGACTTCTCTTTGATTTAAGAATAGGATCAGCTACATGAAAGGGTTCTTTGTTAGGCTGGTATTTAAAAGGGTTTTCTGATGCGTTGGGGAGCCAAGGCTGAGCCATGTTTTTAAATGTTTACCTATAAAAAAAGGGGAATTGGCTGAGTGCGTACCCCAGAATTTTTTTTGTCTTGGTTTGGGGGAGGAAAAATGTACCAACAATTTTTTATCGTCAATTAATGGATATTTCATTTCATGTTTTTATGCCTAATGAGTTTTAGAAAAATTTTTTTAACTTATAAAATATGTCCATTTTTTTTTTGTATATATTTTAAAAGGTCGTACTGTAAATGGCAAAAAAAGGGGACAGGGATGGAAAGCTCAAAGTAACCCCGGGCTTTGGGGGGGAAGGGCCCAGAATATGTAGATACCAATTCAAAGAAATTTAAGATTGTATCAAAACTTTGGGGTTTGATGAAATTTACTGGAGATTAATGATTTGTTCCTTTTTTTTGAAAGTAAAAGAGAAAAGTCTAGGGGAAAAAAAGGCCCATGCAGGTTCCACAGTCTTTTGAATTTTCGGATGAAGATTTTAAAATTTAACAAGGGATAAGGTTTGGGCGATGAGTAAAATAAAAAAGGGAAAAAATTTTTCATTGGGGTGGGAAATATGAAAATTCTTTTAATCACGTTATCAACAAGATTGTCCTTAAAGTTGAGGAAATGTTGCTATCGGGACACGAAAGGGAACCACGAAATTTTTTGTTGGGGGGTTTTTTTAGTGTGACCTTCTAAAAAGAAGGGAAAAAGAAATGTTCCCAGCCTGTAAGTGGGACTCCTCCAGACGTGGTTTGGCCGTATTGAAAAGGTTTTTGGGTTGATCCGAAAATATTTCCGCCAGAGTAGTGAAGTACACCTATGGAGTGGAACCCAACAGAGGAATTATCCGAAAAAAAACAAAAAATAAAATTTTTTGGAAAGTTTGATATTATGTAAGAAAAAAGACACAAGACAAAATGTAAAACTACACAAAACGACTACCAAAATTTAGAAAAAATTTCTGTCAATTTCAGAGTCTTTACTGCCCCCACAGGATCCAATATATTGATGAAGGGGGGTGTAAGAAAATGGTTCTTTGGGTGTTCCAGGAAACTAGTGGGGACTAACGGGGAGGTCAAGGTAAAATTCCCACTTTGGAAACTAAGATTATGTTTAAAAATTTGAAAACGTTTAAAACTTGGATTTTAAAATTGATTTTTTGGGGCAAAGGGGGGGGGAAAATTTTAAAATATATAAATTTTTTAAAATTGTTGCTGAAAAATTTTTAAAAAATATTTTATTGTAATATTGAAAAAAATATTATTATAAATCGAAATTTTTACAATTTGCAATTTTTTTTATCTTTTTAAAAAATTATTTTTAATTGATCATTGTTTTTTTGTAAAAAAAAATTGTTAAAACGAAATTCACCCCCTCCAATTTGTTTTATTGAAAACATGTACATGATTTCATACAAAAAGCGAATATTTTATAAATATTATTTATAAGAACATGTATACGTAAATTTTGTTATGTCTTTTAAATTTAAATAAAGTACATGTATAATATGATTTTTATAAATGTTTTTGTTCAGAATATCTTTTGCCTTAAGAAACCTTTTGGAAAGGGTTTGACATTAATTAGTCCGTTAGTCTCAACAAAAATTTTTTCGGACTAATAAAAATTGTAGCAAAGTTTTCGGGGAAAAAAATTTACCATGTTCAAATTTTGACAACTTTCACTGGAAAAACCCCGTAATTATTTTTAAATTTAGCTTTTTGTTGGGGAAATTTGGTAATTTTGATAATCCCTTTTAAATTTTAAGGATGTTGGAATGAAATTAAACATTTTAGCGATCATGATTTACTATGACACATAAAAAAGATTGGATGTTTAGATGATGTAATATGTATAAGAAAAACAATGAGATGGGGAAATACTTTGTAGTTCCTATTGTACGGTTTGAATTCTTGGTATAAACATTTCATGTAAATGCTTTGTTTATTTGGAAAAATTAAAAAAGTACATTGAAAATTTAAATTTCTATTTAATTTTTTTTTAATTTTTGAGGATAAAAAAATTGGACTAGTAAAAGTAAAAAAAACTACCCCCCAAAGCCTAAAAATGTTAGTGTGAACCTGGAAGTTTAATTTTTTTGAAAAATTTTAATTGCTTTTTTTATATAACAAACATTCCATTTTCTTATAAATGTTTTACTAAAAAGAAAGTATACTAGCTCTATGCTTACAGTTATAAATTAAAGCAAGGATGTATCTAGTCGGTTCAAATTTGAATTTGTACCTTGGATTTTTAAAAACACAAATATCATTCATAGGGTTTGCTAAAATCTTTTAGCAAAATTTATTTTCATCGGCATATCCCCCAAGGTGTGCAAAATGGGGACAACTTTAAAATTATCCAACTAAATTTCCCAGAATCTATAAAGAAGTTTCCCGGGGTACTGAAAACTAAGGTCCAGCTACTTGGGGAACCTTTTAAAAAAATTCAGGGGAAAATGCTTTCACATTACAGTTTTATTGAGACCCCGGGGGTTTTAAAAATAAGGATTCAAAAGGGTTTCTCTGAAAACCAGTACCATAATTTACCCGTTCTGGGGGCTGTTGTTTTTTAATGATTTTTTTTTTTTATGTTTTATTAGGTTTTGAAATAAATTTTTTTTTAGCTACATGTACAGCACCCATCCCCAGGATTTTTTTTTACCATTCCTTCAAAAACTCAAACCACCCAAACTGTTCTTTATGCTCATGTGTTAATTCTTAATTTAATTTAGTATTGATTAGTTATTATTAATCCTTTATCTTTCATTACATATAAATAAATATTTTTAAAACAAAACAACTTTAATGTACTGATGGAAAAAATTTTTGCTTGTTTGTATTGATACTGTAAAGTAGTAACTTTTTACGTTTAAACCTATTGTAGTTACAAACCCCGCAAACCCCAAAAATGATTTTTTTTGCACGTATAGTTCATTTAATCAATTGTTTTTAAAACACTCGTGATTGGCTAATGCACTATGTTTAAGCAAAAAAAGCATTAAGAGCGTGAAAATTTATCATTGTGACGTCATAAATGGCGACGAAAAATACAGTCCGTACGTTTTATGTAACAAAATTAACAAAATAAAACGTAAAAAACAAAAAAAATGATGGATTGCATTAGAATGGGGAAAAACTATCTTCTAATTTGGTATTTTGGGGAAAAGCGATTTAACGGTCGCAAAAAAACCGTTTTTCCGGCTCCGCTTACGCGTGCCGGAAAAAATAGTTTGCGACCGTTAAATCAGCATTAACGGTCGCAAATACCAAATTAGAAGAAGTTTTTCCCCAATTTACTTGTGTTCCTGTGTCCATTTACATCCTTTATGTCTTGTTACCTATTTTAATAAGCCGTTCATTTTCTTTTTCTCCCTTGAATTTTATGGCGACGGTGTAACATTGACCATTGTTTAAGGTTTTTGCCATATCAACTGGTTTTTAAACTTTTTTGTAATTTTTGGGGTTTTACAATGATTTTTTTTTTTTAA
>NW_026937813.1:0-8318 GCF_032062105.1 Saccostrea cuccullata | reverse complement strand
GGATTTTTTGAATTATTATATAATTTGTTTATTTTATTTACCTAGTTATATTGTATATTTAATGATTTTAAAGCCATTTTTAAGATGGTAATGTAGCAAAACACTTATGTTTCTGTAGTATGACACGTTTCACAAACATGATATATCCGATATCAAAAGTCATAATATTGGAAGTTAAACTGTTGTGGATACGATTTCAAGAATGCTGTTAGAGAGAGTACCCTTTAGACCTTATGCTCACACCAAATTAAAGAATTCAAGTAAGGGTTTCTGAGACAAATCGAAAAAGAGAATGTTAGCAAAGTTGACAATCTAGACAGAAACATTTAATCTTTTGCTTATCGCTAGGAAGGAAGACCCACGGGTATGTCTTTTAACCACAATGAACCACAATGAACCACAATGAACCACAAAGAACCACAATGAACCACAATGAAACCACAAGGAACCACAATGAAACCACAAGGACATCTTAATTTAATTTTAATGAATCTATATATGGTTTATATGCATTTTTTAGTCATCTTAGTCACACAGGTGACCTATTTCTATCTGTTCTTGTCCGACGTTGTGCTTCTTGTCCGTCTGTTTCCTAATCTTTTGAACCATTTAAGCTCCCCCTTTTCTTGAACACCTTATCCAATTTCAACCAATTTTGGCAGGGTACAAAGCATCTATAGGTAAAGGGGAGCAAAACTTTTGGATTTCAAAATCTCTTACCCACAGGGGTTTAACAGCCAGATGTACTCAACAATCTATATTAACACCCCTCACCCATTGCAATACACCACAATGAAAACACATTAGCACCTACAAGGAACCCAGTGACACCCCAAGATACCCTAAGTGTGACGAAATTAGCAAATGATTTTATCAACCATACACCTACTTAAAGTAAGCAACCAGTATTCCATGATTTAAAAGTGAATTTGGAGTAGCTAGTTGAGGATTTTAGAGTGTATCTGGTTGATAATGACCAATAAGCCATATATGTGCAAAATATTTTTCCTTTGTTTTATCTGGATTATTAAAAAAATATATTATACAATTAAAAATTTCTAACATAATAGGACTAATTTTTAAATGCTAAAAGAATTGATGAACCTGGAGTATATGGGTTTTTACTCTGAATAACAGTGCCACCCATTGAGAAAACAGTATATTTATTGCGCACAATAAAGTGCGCTGGTCCTCCATTTATTTCTCCATGTTTTAAAACTATCATCTCAAAATATTGATAGAGGAGTAAGGAATTTATTGAAATCTAGTTTTTTTTTTTTAAATTGAGGTAAGATTTTGGAAATATTAATCCAGAACTGAGTGCACTTTTTTGTACGCATTAATTATACCATTTTGGCACTGTAGCTCTCTGGTCTATCAATATATATTTTTTCTGAGAGCTAGAGTTCTGCAGCTATTGCTATCATTGCAAGACATCACAAATCACTTCTAATTTCATATCATGCTAAGTACCATTGGTATCTTAGCCTCAATTCAAGAAAGTCTTATTTCTCTAAAGCTGTATTCATTTCTTCCTTTTATGGGGGTAAAATTATCAACTCTTTATAAGATCTTCTCAAAGAATTCCAAAATCTTGAATCATATAAAGATGAATAAAATGAAAACTGCTGCATGAAGAAAATTCATTTTCAAGCTAAAAATCATACTAATGCATTTTAAATTAAATATTAATAATTGGAGTTATCCTTATTGGTTGAGGATCTGATATCCTTAAATTAATAAATGGTTAATTAATAATAGTAGTTATTATTTCAAAGCACAAAACCATTTCTTAAATTAACAAATCTAAACAAAATAGGGCCCTTTATTGGGTTACCCCTTTTACTTTTATAGTGCAATGGAAATACCCTTTTGTGAATGCTAAAATAATTGAAACCATTTTCTTTGGTACAATTTTTTTTAAAGGAATAATATGTTTGGTTTTTTTTTTCTAATGACATATACATATACGTATTTGGATAACAATATTGTGTGGAAATCTTCAAAGATGTAATAAATCAAAACACTCTTTTAGTGCAAAAAGGTCATATTAAATGTACCATAGCACTAAACCAAGCATATTGAGCCATTTTTAGCCCCCATAAAGAAAGATTCGAAGGTATATAAGTCCATCTGTCTGAAAAAACTTTAAGCTTGTCCATAACTTTCAAGTGCTTGGGGCTATGGCTACTGTTTCATATTTCACTTGCATATTCCTTGTCAAGACCTATCTTTTGGTGCCACCAATTTTGACATCATGACCTTGGAGTTTGATCAACTTTAACCATAGCCATATCTTTTGAATAGTTGTCACTAGGGGCTTCCATTCTTCAAATGTGTATTCACTGTAACATGACCTTTCATTTGGTATAAAAGTTTTTAGCTTTTGACCTTGACCTGAGAGTGTGTCCCACTTCTAAATAAACTTTAGCTTTGACTATAATTTTTGAGCCATTAGTACAAGGGTTTTCACATTTCACCTGTTTTGACCTTTCTTAGAAACCAACAATTTTGACCTTTGAGTTTAACTTGCTTTTGTGAAATTTCAAGCATTATATCCATGCTTTCAAGAATTATATTCACATTAGCATCTAGGAAAGAGAATCAAATTTATACATGTACTATCCAGTGTAGGCAGTGAAAACAGAGAACAAAATAAGATTTATTGATAATAGTTGATTGTTTTTATTGGTTAATTAACATATCTATTGTAATTGTAACGTTTTAGAAAGAGTATGAAGCATGCATTAACAGTCATATAATTAAAAAAAAAAAACATGTACATGATTCTTGGATATGTCACTGAAATACAAATACTGTAATATAACAGGATCCATTTTTTATAATCCAAGAAAAAATCACACTAAACATATTTGATAACAATACATTTTAAATACATGTTCATTTTCAATCTGAATTGTGAGACATTAACTCATCATACATAGCATGAGACTGCTGCATGAATTATCAAAGTTTGGTACATTAGTACACCCTCATCACAGAACAATTTGTATGGGTTTTTTTTATTTCTCTCTAAATTTTACTAATTCCACTGTACAAAAAGCATCCTATGCACTCATAATATCTGACAGAATTCATATTTTGAGGTAAAAACATTTTCTTTGTACATAACATATTTAAAATATATATAACTATTCTATTTGTATATATCATTCACAGTCGAATGTTAACTGAAAAACTTGAAGTACATTGTAATGGCACATGTCAAGGAATATACATGATTAAATACTGATGTCAGTTATCTGAAGTTTGTATCACAGGTGCCTATCCCATCTTTCATGCAATAAAAAAAAGAGTCCCGAGCTGGCCTAAATGAGGAAAATTTTGATTTTTTTAAAGTTCCTTAGAAGTCCAAACACATTATATTACTAAAAATCAATTAAACACAAGTGCCGTTAAGAAATACACATAGTAGTAATTTTTTTGGAAAGACAGAGTTGAAAGTTGAAAAACAGTCTTGTCATTGTGGTCTGTTTAATAGCACTTAGAAAGTTAGTCACTGTCGTCACTATGGTAGAGCTTCTTGTTTGGCTTTTTCAGTTTCTGGTGTGATCTTGTTCTTTCAGCGCGAGGTCGTTTTCTTTGGTTTGGTTTTTTTGCAAGTTTGTTTGTTTTGGGAATTTGGAAATTTTCGTCGAATTTTGAAGACTCTAAATGCTGATGGTCCACCTTCTTGGCTTTCAAAAATTTCTGGAATATTGTTTGTTTTGCTGTTGAACTCTTTGCTGCCCATGCTGATGGAGAAATTTTGAATTTTGAAAAGTTAACCAATAATTTGTAGTTGCCAAAGCCATACAGAGATCTTCTTAGATCACGCATTTGGGATGAAGTTATTTTTTCTAAACTGTTAATCAAAGAGGGCATTTTCTGTGATTTCCAGTCGCACTGCATTTTCATTCGATGGTTCATGGATTCTGTATTATTGTTTGTCCAAAGTTCCTGTATTACTGCATTATTTAGGGGATGAATTACATGGTGAATTAAGTTGTGTTGGATCTTTTGCTTGAAGTATGTTTCAAAAGGTGGATATTTTTGGAAAAACGGCTGCAAGTTGTTGAGATTTGTATCGAGGGTGATGGAATCATCGCTGTTTTTTACTATTCCTTTCGGTCCAAAAATTGTCTTGACTATTTTTTCTCGGTCCTCTCTGGTGCATCCAATTTTATCCTGTAATTTTCTTCGAATGTTATCCTTCATGTGTTTGGTACATAGGAGGTGGGTGGCAGAGGGGAACGTAAAGTGAATGGCTTTGGTTATAGCTTTTTCTTCGTCACTCCCAATGATGAGATCTGCATCTCCTGTCTTCTGTTTGATATGGGAGAGGAAAGTGTGGTATGTTTCAAAGTCACTGTCATAATGTAACATCATTGGTCCTAACATGATTGGGTTGTCCCCTGTCTCTCTCTGGACGACCGCTCTTTGCTTGTATGTTAAAGCTGTAACAAAACAGGAGCCCAGATTGAAAGTCTTGTCTACTCCTATGATGCTGCCTCCACCAGTACAGTTCGCCTTCATGTCTTCAATTTGGTCCTTCGTGTACAGTATGGTAATGGGTCGCTTTTTATTTGTAAAAATCACTTGTTGAATGAATTCAGAGTTCTGATGAGAGCACAAAACTTGATATATTTCATCTGCAACATTCTGGGGTTTCATGGGTGCCTCTTTTGCGGTTTCCCTATATTTTTTGTTCCTGATTTGTTTTGAATTACGAGGTGCTTGAAAAGAGTCATTATCACACATCATTTCAATAATCTCAGGGGTCTTCTTTTCCTTTGAAAGTTCATATGCCTTTTGGAGTACATCAGGGTCAGTTCGTATGTAATTTTCTTCTTTGTCTTTTGAATTTCCATGAGGAGTGATGGTCTCGTTGTATTCTCCGCAATACTCGACAATTGCACAGTTCATTTTATCCCCAAACTTGGATGGAAGACGGTCAAAACATGAAACCCTCTTTTTGAATGTGTGATCTCCCTTAAGCTTTGTGTAATAGCGATGAATTTCAATCAAATTCTCTTTTGTTGGTTGAATTTCCAGTGGTTCCCATATTGTTGATTTTTGATACATGTATAGGTTGTACTGTACACGCATAAAGTGGCTGGCTAACGAAAGAGGCAATGTAGCGGTAATGTACACTTTTTAATGTAGCGGTAACGTAAGGTTTTTTGTAGCGGTAATGACAATGTAGCGGTAATGAAAATTTTTAAAATGTAGCGGTAATGATACGCACCCCATATTCCAACATTTTAAAATCACAATTCCACCTATTCCCACTTGTAAACAACAAGAATTAATTTTATAATTATTTAATTACAGTAATTACATCACAACTTGGATTAACTGTATTTTGTACATATGAAGACAGAAAATAAATAGTTTCAAAAAATTTTTTTTAATCAAATGTACGCCTATAAAAAAATGCTATTAATTTTATTTTTTTGAAAATAAAGGTTACAAACCCCTATTATGTCTTGAATTTAAAATATAAAATAAGAAGATTTATGAAAAAATGCATTAAAATAACTAATTTTTGAAAATTAAATGAATAGATAAACTGGGAAAATCGTTTATCAGTAATTCAATAAATATTTCAAATATTCCCTTCAAATATTAGTAAAAGTCTGACTTAGAATAATTTTATTTTAAAAAGCCAATTTTCTTTTCAGTTGTTCATTAATCACTGTTTATGCAGCAGTTAACTTATTTATTTGTTGATTAAAAATTCCACTTATTCCCACATAGAATGTTACCTTTTCCTACCTGAATTTCAAAAGTGGGAATAGGTAGAATGGACCCTCTAATTTTATTATTTATATGTATATCTATATATAATCATATATCTAATATCTTCCCTGTAATTAATCTATTTTCAGATGGTCCTTTCAGATCTTAAAGGTACTAGTATCTTAGATTTATGTATTTCAATACACAATTTACAATTATTATAATTTTTTTAC
The DNA here is from genome assembly GCF_032062105.1 of Saccostrea cuccullata. Taxonomy (NCBI): domain Eukaryota; kingdom Metazoa; phylum Mollusca; class Bivalvia; order Ostreida; family Ostreidae; genus Saccostrea; species Saccostrea cuccullata. The sequence goes on along the minus strand of NW_026937813.1, from coordinate 2,343 downwards.
TCTTGAAATATTCATTACAGTACTATTTTTAATAATATGCAAGCAACAGTGTATTAAAAAAAAATTATGGTATACATTTACAACACAAGAGCGCGGCCTCTTGTTTCTCCAATATCCATTAATTGTTACCCTGAAAAAGATCCATGGAATGACCTACTTGATATTTATGTAATAAAAACCAGATAAAGAGATAATTTAATCCCCAAAACCTTTAAGGAATGAAATGATCATTGATTTAAACTAATAGTTAGTCTGCATGGCTGTAATCTGTAACCACTCCATAAAATTATTTCATATATGCTCATCAATTACTCATCATAAAGTTGATTTTATTTAGTAATAAAACAAAAATAGAATGCACATCATTCCTTGTCCATGTAAGTAAGCCCTCAATACTCTGAATTCAAAAGATTGAGATAATTTCCTTTATTTAGTGCAACTACTGTTAGAGTTTTTAAAAAGTTAATAATCTAATTCGACCTATCTAATACCTCATTTCCAGAGTCCTTTATCCTTTTAACTTAAATTTTACATATTTTGTAGTAGACTTAAAGCATTTTATGAGCATGCCAAAATTTTGACAGCTTGATGCCCAGGAGTAAGGAAAATGATTTTTAATATTGCATTAATTTTGATGGTTTTGGTCCCACACCTCTGGCCCTGTGGGTAAGAGATTTTGAAATCCAAAAGTTTTGCTCCCCTTTACCTATAGATGCTTTGTACCCTGCCAAAATTGGTTGAAATTGGATAAGGTGTTCAAGAAAAGGGGGAGCTTAAATGGTTCAAAAGATTAGGAAACAGACGGACAAGAAGCACAACGTCGGACAAGAACAGATAGAAATAGGTCACCTGTGTGACTAAGATGACTAAAAAATGCATATAAACCATATATAGATTCATTAAAATTAAATTAAGATGTCCTTGTGGTTTCATTGTGGTTCCTTGTGGTTTCATTGTGGTTCATTGTGGTTCTTTGTGGTTCATTGTGGTTCATTGTGGTTAAAAGACATACCCAGACCCACTCGTTGCTTTGCAACGAGCTTTGCTCTAGTTATTATTATTATTTTTCTTCTCGGGAAAATTTTGTCCGCGAATGATCTTGTAAAGTACACATCCGATTAAGGGGAAACCTTTTTAGGGTAAGTAGGCATGTTATGTAGATTTGCGGAACGAAGGTCATTTTGCGCGCACGTGCTTGCAAGAGCGCGCACGTGCAACACGTGAAATGACCAATATGCTTGAAATTGCCGTAACTTTGACATTTTTCGATGTAATGCTTTGATATTTAGAATATATAGACATATTATAAATGTAGATAAGATGACATTGTCAACATGCAATTTTGTGTGCACGTGCTTGCAAGAGCGCGCACGAGCAACACGTGAAATTACCGATTTTATTGATATAGGCGTAAATTTTTACCTTTTTAATGAAATGCTTTGAGACTCATAGTATAAGGATATAGTAGTAGCATAGACAATATGACATGGTCAAAATAGCAAGATCTCACGCGCATGCACGTGCTCTTCGCTCTGATTGGCTGAAACTAAAGTCTCAATATCTTTCTTGTTTTTTGATGAAATCCTTTGAAATTTTGTACATAGCCATGCATTAGGATATCCTACAACATGATATATAACAATTTTCATGAAAACACGTGCATGCACGTGCGCTGCAATCTGATTCGCTGAAACTTTAAATAGCTATAACTCCCTTGGTTTTCAATCAAACAGGATGGGATTTGGAACATAGATAGATATAATAGACTTCTACAAGAAGGTATGGTCACCATGCACATCCATACACGTGCGTGTACGTGCGCTGCAATCTGATTGGCTGAAACTTTAAATAGCTATAACTCCCTTAGTTTTCAACCAAACAGGATGAGATTTGGAACATAGATAGATATAATGGACTTCTACAAGAAGGTATGGTCACCATGCACATCCATACACGTGCGTGAACGTACGCTGCAATCTGATTGGCTGAAATTTTAATCAGCTATAACTCCCTTGGTTTTCAACCAAACGGAGTGGGATTTAGAACATAGATAGATGTAATGAACTTCTACAAGAAGGTATGCCACCATGCTTATGTATGCACGTGCGTGCACGTGAAATGAGTAAAATCAAAAATACACTTGAATGAGCGTATGTTTTAATACTTTTAGATTAAATACTTTAATATTTAGTATATTAAAGTATATAGATTGTGTAGACAAGATGATATTTTCATTACGCACATGCATTCACATGCGCACGCGTGCAATGCTAAAATCTGAATGAACTTGGTACCCTTCTGGGTAAACGTTAAAGTCTCAAATGCATAAAGTTTGTCTTATTT
>NW_026937812.1:0-8186 GCF_032062105.1 Saccostrea cuccullata | reverse complement strand
ATAGCTATTTGCACGACGGTCGTGTAAATAGACTTTCCATATAGTGTGCACGACGGTCGTGTATATATCATCAGCCAACTCACTATCCTTTATTTGGCTTATCGTATGAGCCAGATTATGCCAAGGAATGATCCGGACAAGAAATTTCTCGAGAACGGACAGACTGACCACAATAGGGCGCCCGTCGAGCGGGGCCCTACAGATGCTCCGATAATCTCATAATAATTTTTTTCACGAATTTACATCGTACGGTTTAATATTGAGCTCTACTAGCGATTAATGTTAATTTGTTCCTACATTGGATCGTGTCTAGATTTCGCAACTTCTTCAGCTCAAGAGTCTAATAAATTTGAACAGACAGGAGCAAACCTAGTTTACGTGGACGTTCAGAACATCAGGTGGAATCAGATGCCAAGGAAGAGTGAGCATTCCTCGTTGGTCTGACATGTTCGGGAAAAGGATAAATCCGTGTACTTTTCTCTGTGTAAATATGGCCTAGTAATATTTTGAAGTTAATGAAAGCATATGAACACCGAGTGCCAGTGCGTTTGCTATCAGACGTGGCCAGGCTTTAAAGATTAACCCCAAACCATAATATTAATTTTTTTGAAATATGAACCAAGTTAATTTTACAATTTTGTTATTATACTGAAATTTGTGTTAGCAATTGTATAGTACTTACATGTAGTGTTATATGATTATGGCAGTTGAAACAACTGATTGCTGGCCAATCTTTACAGTGTCATCCTGCAATGTCACAACCTTAGGACAACATAATTCTGTTCACCTATGATGGTGTTGAGGTGTTTCTCATGTATGAGCATGCGCAGCACAGTTAAGGCTACAGTAAGGACGCGGGGCCTTATTTTTACGGGAAATGTTTACTATGACGTCACGCATAATACAAGGTCTTCAAAATACCACAAAATGAAATTATTTGCTATTTCAAACAGCTGGATAGCTGTATACTACATACAAACTAACTATTACATGCAGTTTTGTCGTTTGTTAAATCCCACACAACAGTATATAAACGATGCATCGATCGCAATGCACTTGTCAATGTGACGTAATCTCGCAAAAATGACGCAGTTTTTACACAGTGAGAGGCCGATCAAGTCACTTTTTGTGCAATGAAGAATGTCTTTTGTTCTTTAATAAAATATTATTTGCTGTAAAATAAAAAGCCATTAACTTGGATGCGATGTCGATTTTTATATTTTATTTATAAACTGTACGTTCATTCTCCAGACAAGCGATACTGTCGTGTTTGTATGCAGATTCATTGAAAAAGTAATGGAAGTGTCCTAATAAATCGATTTATTGCAAGGGCATACCCTCAATGTATCTTGTGAAAATTTTACACATAAACTCAAGAAGCATTAAGATATTTGAAAAGTGCTGCGAACCTCTTGAAATCTTGCAAATAAATTAATTATAGCTATATTTAATGTTGTTGACCAGCAAAATATTCAACCTGACGTCCAAAAAATTAAATTTTAGCAATTAAAAAAGGAAATTTATATAGGTTCGCAGCACTTTTCACAAACTACATATAGTGTTGAAAAGGATTATAAAATAAACTAAGATTTTTAATTTGGTTATGCCCTTGCAATATTGAATTTTATAGATGACCTCTAAACTGCAAGTATAATTGCCAAAGTCATGTGACATCGACATCATATGACAAGTCTAAATAAAAAAATCTAAATGTCCCCAACATTTAAATTTAAACCACATTACATTTTTTTTATATCAGTGAATTCCTAAAAAGATTCGCCCATTCTAATAAAGTATGTATTTTTAGCTCTTCTGAGCCAAAGGCTCAAAGAGCTAATGCTATGGCCATTTGTGCGGTGTGCGTTAACTTTTTAGAATATGGGCCATAACTCACGAACCCCTTGGCCAATCAGTGTCAAATTTGTCACAGGGTATCCTTGGCCCAAGGGCTACCATTTATACTAAAATAAGGGTTGAGACCCTAAAACAAGGGGAGATAATCAGGAAAAGAAAACCAAAAGTACTGGTTGCTAAAAAATCTTCTCCAGAACCACCAGGCAGATTTTCACCAAACTTACATACAAGGATTAGGATATGTTGAAGATTAAAAATTGTTCAAGGCATGACCCTGGGGCAAAGGGCGTGGTCTCAAGGTCACTTTAAAGTTGACCTAAATTTACAATTAATAAAAACGTGTATATTTTGCTTACTATAAGGACTAGGATCATCAAATCTTGTAAGATGATGCATCTTACGACTTCACATCATGTTAACTCAAAAGTAGGTCACGGTGACCTACTTTTTAAATTTTGCGGGGATTCGTTTTCAAATTGATTTGAAGGCATATTTTGGACACTTTAAGGCCTATGATCATCAAACTTTGTCAGTTGATGCATCTTGGGTCCTCGAACACTGTCAACTTAAAAGTAGGTCACCGTGACCTACTTTTTGAACTTTATGACATCCTTTTAAAAACATTAAATCCCATTATTTCAGACACTGTGAGGTTTAGAATCATCAAATCTTGTACTTTGATGCATCTTGGGACTTTAAAACATATTTATGAAAAAGTGGGTCACTGTGACCTACTTTTTGAATTTTTCTGACTTTTGTTTTCAAATTGTTTAAATCGCATATTTTGATTACCTTCAGACCTACAATCATCAAACTTGGTCAGTATATGCATCTTGGGTCTATGAAAAATGTCGACCAAAATATAGGTCACGGATACCTACTTTCGACATTTTATGCAGGGATGTGATTTTTCCGCGGAAACGCGGATTTCCGCGAATTTGAAAGGCAATCTGATCATTTTTGAGATCAATGCAAATCCAATGAGAAAATGTGGGGGGGGGGGGGGGGGGTAGAGGTACTAAATCTTTCAAGATCGTCATGTTGATTGATATTTATAATTATCATAATAGTAAAAAATGATGATGGTGATGCATTTAATAAAATAACAGCAAAAAATGAAGGTTAATTTATATCGTTTTTCTTGTGTGTGAACGAATTGGATCTAGTTTTACCTAAGTCTGGTGTAACTTGCGTCGGTCTTTTAAACGTTTTACGAGAAGTCAATTATTGGGAGGTTTAAAGCGCATTATTGAATAAGACTGGATGAAAACGATGGAGAGCGTGGACAGGGGTGGAGATGTGTCCAGTACTGACAAAGACGTTAAAAACAAATTTCGGTGGGATTGGTTGGACTTATGTGTCCAAGTGAAAAGCAGTAATGGGAATTTCAGAGGAGTACCGATATCCGAATGGATTATAAAGATTAATTCCCCAGGAAAGGCAAAGTGTAAATTGTGTACTAAAATTCTATCATACGGCTCGAAGGGAAAGAGTGCATTGCTTGAACATTGTAACTCTGAGAGTCACATGAAATGTGCGAGGAGTGTTATAACAAACTTCACGCTTCCAGGAGTTCAAAATTTAACGAAACCTTCAGACACAAAACCACTACCTCAAGCTGTTCCCTTACCAGATAGAGTGGCCAATGCAGAGGTGAGTAAATTGAAAATAATAAATATTGTGCTTACTAGTGCAGAGAGACATGCTTCTTTAGGATAAGGGGAGCTGCCCAATCTCTCTGTTGAATTTGAATAGTAGTTTACATGACATGGCAAGTGTTTAGATGCCAGTGACAAGTTTTGAAATGCCTAACCAAAAGCTCTGGGTTCTCGTTGCAGGAAACCAGGCTATGGTGTTGGGGACACTGGCTGAGCAATCGCTTCCCATGACCATGGCTCCTGTCCTTATCAACTTAACTAAAGAACTTGCAAAAGATAGGAAAGCTTTGCAAAATCTAAGCATGGATAGGACTAGTGCATCGTACAAAATGACCCATGGTTTAGCTAAGACTATCCGTGAACGGACTTTGGAAACACTACGTACCAGTCCATTTTCATTAAATATTGATGAAGCTACATCAAACAATAACAAGCATGTATTGGCAGTTTTGGTGAGTTACTTCCTTGAATCTGAGGGACGCATAGTCTTGGAACATTTAACTTCAATTGAACTTGTTACAGTGGATACATCATCTTTGTTGAAGGCATTAGATGAAGTATTTAACTCCAATGGTATTCCATGGGTTAATGTTGTTTCTATTCTCATGGATTCATGTGCAGTAATGAGAGGTTCCAAAAATGGATTGGAGAAAAAAATCAGAGAGTCAAGAGCCCCAGATCTTATAGACATAGATGGTGACATTTGTCATCACTTGCATAATGCAAGCAAAAAGTTGTGTGCTCCATTTGATTACTGGGTGGAGTCCCTCTTTACAGATCTCCACACAGACCATCGCTGGTCTGTAGACTTGAGAGAAAAACTTGCCGAGGTCTGTGAAATACTAGGGATAAAGTTTACAACACCAGAGAGATTTGTAAGTCATAGATGGATGACTTGTTATGATATTGCTGCTGGAACACTACGGCTCTGGGATGCATATTACGTCTTCTATTTTGGATTTCTGAAGTTGGAAGATAGAAAAATTTACCAGCCTGTTATCAGAAAGATTTTAAATGACAGGAAAGTAAGTGAACCTGCAAGAGCAAAACTAGATAGTATTCACAACTACCTGAAGAAAAAGTCGATGACAAGCGATGGAAAGATGAGAAAAACAAGGATTTTTGAAAAGGTAATTTTATTTTCCATTGAAAAGTTGTAGTGGCATGGAAATTAATATGTATCATAATGGTTTATTATAATATATAGTTAAATAATTTGCTTTTGAAGGTGCTGTTCCAAGAAAAGAGAACTCTCCTGGTGTTGCATTTCTACACTTCTGTTTTCCCAATATTAAAGGAGTATGTTATGATGTTCCAAACAAAACAGCCCATGGTCCATCGGCTTTATGACTAACAGCTGGAATTATTCAAGGTTTTCATAACGTACTTCCTGAAGCCAGAGGCTTTTACAAGAAGATCTGGAAAGCAGATGAAAACTGTTGAGATTGAGGACAAAAATTTTCTCACCAAAGAAGATATGTTTTTGGGTGGAAAAACAAGAAAGTTGGTCTTATCAATGCCAAAGAAAGACTCTATCACTGAAATGTTTTTGGAAAAAGTGGTATCTGGCTACAAAAGCTGTGGCATATATCTACAGAACAAATTACCACTAGACAATAAAGTACTTAGGAGTTTGAGTGCATTAGACCCAGATGCAAGACAACATAGCTCTTTCCTAAAAGCTCTGAAAACTCTTGGAGGTATAATTCCAGCTAGACTCACAGAGGAAGAAGAGGACTGCATAGAAGCAGAAATACACAGGTATCTTAAGTTATTACCTTTGAGTTTTGCATAATAATTCCTTAATTTTTTAAATATTATGGACTCTGTATATACTTGCACTCTTACAGATTTCAAGCTGATGACTGTCTGCCTCAAGAAACAGAAAGAGTGGATTCCTGGTGGGGGATTATAAAGAAATCTGGCCAGTATCCTGCCTTATCAAAAGTGGCCATAGCTGCCTGCACCATCTTCCATGGACCCATGGTGGAATCCTCTTTTAACACAATGGGAGATATAATGGATCCAAAATCTTCCAACATGGCAGTTGAGACATATAATTCAATTCAAACTGTCAAATACTTCATTAAATCAAGAGAAACAACAGCAACAAAATTATACAGGAGAGATGATTTTCTTTACAGTCCAATTGATAGACAGCTGACAAGAAATATTATGAAATCAAGCTGTACTTACAGGGAGAGGCTGAAGAAAAGAAATCATGATGAAATGGAAAGAATTAATAAATTACAAGTGAAGAACACAAGTGAATTGGACTCAAAGAAAAAAGCTAAGCTAACACTTCAAGCTGAGGCAGAGAAAGATCTTCAAGCTCATGTCAAACAGCAAGCAAAACAATGAAGATTAAGAATTCTAAAGGCTTTGGCTGAAAAAAGAAAATTGAAAAAATAATTTGTGTCAATTGAAATTGCATTTGAATAAATCAAGGGTTTAAATGTTAATTTAGTTTCCTTTTTCTTGGTGAAAAAATGGTTCTCAGATATCTCTGGAAATTAAATTTTAAGCTCTAGAATATGTGAAACTCCAGGAGCTTCCGGGGGGCTTCGCCCCCCTGGGCCCCCCAGCAGGGCGCTGCCCTGCACCCGCTGGGGGCCTGTAGCGGCCCCAAGACCCCCGACTGATTTTATTTCCTCCTTTTTCTTCCTCTGCCAATCACATCCCTGTTATGGCTATATTTAAGTATCTTAGGTATTTATTGGCTTAGAATCTTCAAACTTTGTGAGTCGATGTATATTTGGTTTTCGGAGAGTGACGACCAAAAAGTAGGTCACGGTGACCTATTTTTGACATTTTATAGCTTTATTTAAGTATCTCCAGTACTAGTTGGCTTAGCATGATCAAACTTTGTGAGTTGATGCATCTTGGGTTTTCAGAGAGTTACGACCAAAAAGTAGGTCATGGTGACCTACTTTTGACCTTTTGTGACTAAAATGAAGTATCTCTTGTACTTATTGACCTAAAATGATCAAACTTTGTCAGTTAATGCATCTTGGGTCTTCAGAGATTGTCGACCAAAAATTAGGTCACAGTGACCTACTTTTGACATTTTATGGCTATCTTTAATTATCTCAGGCACTTGGGTTTTCGGAGAATGTCGGCCAAAAAGTAGGTCACGGTGACCTACTTTTGAATATCTCAGGTATGTATTAGCTTAGAATCATCAAACTTGGTCAGTTTAGGCACCTTGGGTTTTCGGAGAAAGTCGACCAAAAAGTAGGTCACTGTGACCTACTTTTGACATTTTATGGCTGTATTTAATTATATTTAATATAAATCTGGTACTTATTGGCTCGGAATTATCAAACTTTGTCAGTTGAGGCATCTTAGGGTTTCATTGAATGTCCAACAAGAAGTAGGTCACGATGACCTAATTTTGAATATCTCGAGTACTTATTGGTTTAGAATCTTCAAATTTTGTCAGTTTAGGCATTTTTGGTTTTTTAATAACGTCGACCAAAAAGTAGGTCACCGTGACCTACTTTTGACATTTGTTGGCTATATTTAATTATCTCTGGTACTAATTGGCTTAGAATCGTCAAACTTTGTAAGATGATGCATCTTGGGTTTTCAGAGAATGTTGACCAAAAAGTAAGTCATGGTGACCTACTTTTGAATATCTCAGGTACTTATTTAATTAGAATCATCAGTCTTTGTCAATTTATGTATCTTGAGTCCTCAGAAAATTTCAATTAAAAGGTAGGTCACTGTGACCTGGTATTTTATTATTATATATTATATCTTCAGTCTTAACTGGCTAAATATTATCAAACTTTGTAAGTTGATACATTTTGGGTCTTATGATACTAATAGAGTTGGAGGCTTCTAATAGAAGTGATAGATTGTACAATTTATCAGAAGAGCGATTCAAGGCCCTTGGGCCTCTTGTTTATCTTAAAAAATCGCCGATATTTCCATTTGTAACCTTAATTGTGCTGCGCAAGGCCTTGGCTGTTCTGTAGGCAGTGTCTGAAGACACAACGTATGTGGTTCCGAACTGGGTGCCGTTGGCATACCGTCTCATCTGGATGTTTTTCCAGAACGAGAAGTGTCATTTTTGGTCTCTCTTTAAAAGTAAATACAAAAATTTAATTCACATTTGTAACGTCGCAGTAGTTTCAAAGAGAGATAACTCTAAATTTCAAATCATCGAATGAATTACGCAAAGTTAGTTTTAAAGTATATTTACAATTATTACACAATATAAAAAAAATTACAACAATATCCAAGAATCACACACATATCATTTTCAATATTAAAACAATAAAGTAATCCAAAGTAAACGTCTATGTACAAGTTCAGCAAGTGATTGACATAAAAACAAGTATCAATGTATAAACTAATCTTGGTTAAAAAAAATCTGCTGAAATTTGGCACAATATCCTTGACGCGATCGAGGAATTCTCTACCCCTCCCTGTTCCAACACTGTGGACAGTATTATTTTCTGCCACCAAAGCAAAATTTGGCAAACCCATATTTTCCAATCGCCTACTCTACAAATATAAATCAATTTAAATTATTAAAAAATATTTAACTGAAAAGAAAACTCATAAACATGTAAAGAAATCAGCATTTTTTTCTAAATAACAGCATGCAGAAACCTAGACTTAGAAATTCCATGATATATAATACAAACTGATAGCATTCAACAAACA